>NW_025944735.1:0-986 GCF_000764305.2 Hyalella azteca | reverse complement strand
CACCACCACCACCCTCACCATCACCACCACCACTAGACTCTTGTAAAGAGTTCAGGGTAATTTCTCAGGGATAATTTCCTAGGGAAATTAATGAGGCAAGATGACGTGTTTACGAGCAATTGTTCTTCATAAAGAGCTTACCTGAGATGGAGAGGCGCGAATTTTGAGCAATGAAGCGCACTTTTGCGCACGCCAAGCAATTCTTAGAGGGAATTTTTGGGCTCCGAAAACATTTACAGGAAAGTCGACTTGAATGAGAGTTTCAGACATGGGAAAGAAAGACGGAAAGAAAGGTAATGCAAGCTTAGAATGTAGTTAATTTTGGAAAGGCAAAAATTGATTTTCATTCTGAATGGCATTATACTTGAAAAAATAGACTGCAATTGTACTTCAAACTTAACGTGTACTTTAAACTCAATGTACTTTAAACTTAATTTGAATAGCTTAAATCTCTACATGTTTTTGAATATAAAATTACATTAATTACGTGTATTTTGAACTAGCAGAATATTGAAAAGAAATGATGGTATGAGAATGTGATCAGTGTTAATTGGTTATTTAATAACACAAAATGAACGAACCGAAAAAAAATTCAAAGTTTTCTCAGAAAAACTTTTTAGTTAAAATACAATCATGTTACCCTAAATCTGATATTCTGAGGTAGAATTCCCATATCATTAAATAACCTATTTGTCAGTAAGTAATCTTCGTCACGGTTATTATTACAGCGAGTGCAATAATGGCTACATCGTAAATGTTATTTGCAATACAATAACAGCTGATAAGAGGCTGTTATTTTACCAGTAAATTAGACACTCAGCGGCTGTTGTTGTTACAGCGCGTGCAATAACAGCTCTGCCCACGCTTGCAGGCTGCTGGTGCTGTTATTGATCTAGTGATGGTGATGGTGATGGTGATGGTGATGGTGATGGTTATGGTGATGGTGATGGTGATGGTGATGGTGATGGTGATGGTGATGGTGATGG
>NW_025944734.1:0-312 GCF_000764305.2 Hyalella azteca | reverse complement strand
CATAGCTCACCGAAACTTTCAAATATCATTCAATTCCACCCGCCGAAAATGAGGAATATGTAAAAAGGATTTGCCACATGAGAATCCCTAGAGAATGAGGTTCATTTGCAGACCGAGGCGCTAGACAACTGGCACCTGAGGGAGCCACAGAAACTTTCAAATATCATTCAATTCCACCCGCCGAAAATGAGGAATATGTAAAAAGGATTTGCCACATGAGAATCCCTAGAGAATGAGGTTCACTTGCAGACCGAGGCGCTGGACAACTGGCACCTGAGGGAGCACCTGGCCGAGCTGGACGATATGAGCAGG
>NW_025944733.1:0-3172 GCF_000764305.2 Hyalella azteca | reverse complement strand
CGAAAAGTTGTTTCAATGTTGATGGGTAGGCCAATACCCGTTCTCTAGTTTTTATAGGCCTGTTCTCTAGTGTTCTCAGGCCTGTTCTCTAGTGTTTTTCTTCCAATGCTATAACATGAATAATACTAAAGCACCGGAGGCAGTAATGTTATTCACGGTATTGTGGGCCGATGATAGGAAGATGCACGGCAGGCGATGATATAATTCATGATACGTTGTATTATTCATCAAAAATAAATTGGCAAATTATTCGCCCATTTATCGCTTCAAGTGTACGGTTAGCCAACAAAATGTTAAATTATCAAATAAATGCAAAGTAGTTACAATATTATAATATATAATATTACATATTTATAAAACTCAAGCTTTATACACATCACTAGTTCATATGGTTTATAATGTGATAATTTTTGTGCCCCGTTGGAGTTCAGATTAATAAGTAATTAATAGATTAATAAGTAGATTAATAAATAAGAATAAAGTAGATAGATAAGTAGATAGATTAAAAAGTAGATTAATAATTAATCAAATTTAAGTACATTTCACTATTCATAAATTCAACAATAAAATGGCGTGCGAAATTCTTGCGGATTGTCAACATTGGCCCCATTTAAGGTACAGTTCATTTTTTACACATATAACAATAAACATAAACAATAAACTCGTGTGACTTTTAAGCATTGCATATTCATCATCATAGGCAAGTTATAATTGGTCTAATTTGTTTTAACTTCTTTATAAATATTATTTCTGAATGGCACGTGTTTGATGTAACTCTGCCGTTAAGCATCGTTCGTCTAAAGATTGTTAAAATACTAACTTTTTAACGAATGAATTACTAAATATTGTGCCCGCAATTTCCACGTACTCAGATTTGAAGACATTGCGTATTTTTCATTTGTATTCGTTTAGTTTCTTGAAAAAAGCTCTCTATTTGATCTAAGTTCGAAATTAAAATGAAAATGTCTTCGGATTCATGCAGGTCTATTTAATAAAGGCAGGATCCCTGTTATACCAGCTAAATTTTCCCCTTAGGAAAACGGAAAACCGGAAATTTTAGGTTGATTTCCCAGATCTCTTCAGATGCCGAGCAGATGCTGCACTTCAGATGCCGAGCAGATGCGGTTCTTCAGATGCCGAGCAGATGCTGCACTTCAGATGCCNATAATTATATTATAAAGATTATTATACCTAATATATCTAATACAATTCGATCTAATCTAATATTGATAGTACATAAATTGAATTCGAATTTATAATTATACTTTAAATACTGAGTAATACTACCAAACTGTTTTTTATCGGGTATTGAGAACTTTAATAAATTCATTTTATATACTTAAATGCTCTATATACCATATCCCAAATAATGAAATTTATTATAAAGATTTATTAATTTATTATAAAGATGATTGTTTTACTCATGTTTCCTCTCTTGCCGCAGCTGCTGAACGCCATACTCACCTACAGCCTCATACTCATGGACTTCTCTGTCATTTAACTGAAATAACTTATGAATAATGAATAAATAAAATTATAAATATATAATAACATAAATTTTAATGCACATGTCTGTATGAATCATTTCTGTATACATTCACTAAATTGTGAAATCAGAGAAATCTGTTTGACTTTGTCTACAAATCAATGCACATTTACCCCTGGGTAGATCATTCTGACCTCTATAGGCCCGGTAAATGGACGTATCAATGCTACGAGCAGAACGTGCGTCACTATTTGGCAATATTGCGTATATATTTTTCTGCGTGTAAGACACTACATGATACTGCCTTGCCAGTGTTTTGTTTATGGTTACTATGGTAAAATGTGTAATTATATTTAATATTGACTAGCTCTAGACGGTAATCCTTCTACTGTAAGCTTATGTACTACTATAAAGTTGCTTGCAATATTCAGTGTACTGCAGAATTGGGAATTAAAAGCGAAAAGTTGTTTCAATGTTGATGGGTAGGCCAATACCCGTTCTCTAGTTTTTATAGGCCTGTTGTCTAGTGTTCACAGGCCTGTTCTCCAGCGTTTTTCTTCCAATGCTATAACATGAATAATTCTAGAGCATCGGAAGCTGTAATGTTATTCCCGGTATAGTGGGCAGATGATTGGCAGGCGATGATATAATTCATAATACATTGTATTATTCATCAAAAATAAATTGGCAAATTATTCGGCCATTTATCGCTTCAAGTGTACGGTTAGCCAACGTAATGTTAAATTATCAAATAAATGCAAAGTAGTTACAATGTTATAATATATAATATTACATATTTATAAAACACAAGCTATATACACATTACTAGTTCATATGGTTTATAATGTGATAATTTTTGTGCCCCGTCGGAGTTCAGATTAATAAGTAATTAATAAATAATAAGTAGATTAATAAATAAGAATAAAGTAGATAGATAAGTAGATAGATTAATAAGTAGATTAATAATTAATCAAATTTAAGTACATTTCACTATTCATAAATTCAACAATAAAATGGCGTGCGAAATTCTTGCGGATTGTCAACATTGGCCCCATTTAAGGTACAGTTAATTTTTTACACTTAGAACAATAAACATAAACAATAAACTCATGAGGCTTCTAAGCATTGCATATTCTTCATCATAGGCAAGTTATAATTGGTCTAATTTGTTTTAACTTCTTTATAAATATTTTTTACACTTAGAACAATAAACATAAACAATAAACTCATGAGGCTTCTAAGCATTGCATATTCATCATCATAGGCAAGTTATAATTGGTCTAATTTGTTTTAACTTCTTTATAAATATTATTTCTGAATGGCACGTGTTTTATGTAACTCTGCCGTTAAGCATCGTTCGTCTAAAGATTGTTAAAATACTAACTTTTTAACGAATGAATTACTAAATATTGTGCGCGTAATTTCCACGCACGCAGTTTTGAAGACATTGCGTATTTTTCATTTGTATTCGTTTAGTTTCTTGAAAAAAGCTCTCTATTTGATCTAGGTTCGAAATTAAAATGAAAATGTCTTCGGATTCATGCAGGTCTGTTTAATAAAGGCAGGATCCCTGTTATACCAGCTAAATTTTCCCCTTAGCCTCTTAGGAAAATGGAAAACCAGAAATTTTAGGTTGATTTCCCAGATCTGGCTCTTCAGATGCCGAGCAGATGCTGCTCTTCAGAT
>NW_025944732.1:0-105192 GCF_000764305.2 Hyalella azteca | reverse complement strand
CATAAAGCTTCTCAGGCCGGTACCTGAGTCGTGATTGCTGTTCTGATGACCGAACCCACTCTTCCGACACCAGCTCTTGCTGAGGAAAAAATTTATTTCCCTCAGAAACGGAGAAAGTGTGTTTGAAAATGAATACATGAAGGAGGGGATTCAGTGTTAAATAGAAACAAACAGTTCCAATTGAAAACATGTGTACTTCAAGTGTAGTATCAACGAAACATTTTTGGATGCAATCTGAGATTTGGGTTTGTATAGATTTGTATGTAGAATTGATGCACAAAAAAAATATGAATATGTTTCATATGAGTTAACTAATTAAGTTCAACCATTTCTGCTAACAAGACATTCAAATTCAAGAAGCTAAAACATGCAAATGTATATTTTACATAATGGGTTTTGTCAAAAGATTACGGCATTAAGAATCTCATGTGATAGTAGACTTCCAGTCTCAAGGTTTTGAATACTCATCGTATTCCATCTCCTTAAGAAAAGTTTAGTCATAATTTTTCCATTGCTATCAACTGATCATAACGTTGATACCTTTGAAACGTTGGTAGCAAACGTCCACTCGAACTGTACGTCGACGGGCTGGGCTTCAATCTTACACGACAAACTGACGAATTCGCCCAATTGAACCTGATGCACGCGTCTCACTTTTATCGAACACACAGGGGCATCTGGTGGCGGTATATTCACTGTCTTACGGTATATACACTGTCACAAAACTGTACTGTGACTGTGTCACTGTGCGGTATATACACTGTTACAAAAATTTGGGTAATTTGCTCACAATTATTTCTGACCTATAATAAATTGCTTACAAATATTTTTATAACTGAATGCCCACAAAGCAGTAGAGTAAATCTTATCGAAATTATGTTCCATCTTAGAATCTACAGCAGTATTGATTAATTTCTTCTATTGCTGACAATGCAGGAGAGTAAGTATAATCAAAATATCAGTTACAAATTTGATCATTAGCAGTGGTGATTCATTGTTTTTATAGCTCACATAAGATGCTGATGTTGATGGTGTTGGAGACCACGGAGGCGACGGAGTTGGCAGCTGTACAGGAAAAAGTGCCGCTCCAGTCCCGTGTCACGGACTGCAGCACCAAATGCTCGCCTGACATCAGCACGCCCAGCACTGAGTCGTTCTTAAGCGTACGGTTCTGGCAAGAGAATAAGAACGGTTGATGTACGGTTGTAACAAGAGAATAAGAACGGTTGTTATACGGTTCTATCAAGAGAAGACCGGACAAATAACGGTTGAAATTAGCACGAGTACATCAACACGCCCAGCACTGAGTCGTTCTCAAGCGCGCGGTTCTATCAAGAGAATAAGAACGGTAGATGTACTGTTCTGGCAAGAAAAGACTGGACAGAGAACGGTTGAAATTAGCACGAGCACATCAACACTGCCAGTGCTGGGTCGTTTTTAAGCGTCCGGTTGTGTCTAGAGAAGATTAGATGGTTAAAATTAGAATATCAGCATGTCCAATACTGGGTCGTTCTTAAGCGTACGTTTCTATCAAGAAGAGGAAATACGAGAACGGTCGATATTTTTTAAGTCAGTACATCCAGCGCAGGGTAGTTCTTAATCGTATTGTTCTATCACGTATAGAATGAACAAAATAACAGTTGAAATTAATACGTCAACAAACCAAGAAATGGGTTTTTCTTTAGGGCAAGGTTTTTCGAGTGAAGAATGGTTGGAGAGCGTTTGAAATTAGTACATCAGCGAGCCTAAAATTGGCTTGTTCTTAAGCGTACGGTTCTTTGTATGGAAAATAACAATCATACCAACAAAAAACATGCACATCAGAACGGTGAAATTTATTTATCTCACTTTAAATAAATAGGTTATGCGTCATAAGACAATGGCCGCAATTTTTTCCCACGTTGTATGAAAATGGTACAAGATTTTTCAAAATAATAATTTCACTAAATTAGAAATTAGCCGCGTCCACCTCCCACGAAACTACAAATAAAAACAATTATTATCTATTAAACTTGTATTATTGCAACGGGAACATCCAATAAAGAAATTTCTAGAAACAATTTCCCAAAATAAAAATTCCGAATTCTTTTGGCAGCTTTGAAACAACCCTGTTAAGATATTGGAGAACGCATACGAATTAATTAATTATTGTATGGTCTAAAATAACTCTATTAAACTTTATTGGTTTTCCTTATATCGCTCCTATGTTAAAAACTCGAACATGCTTCGAACATTCCTCTTGTATTTCCTGCGATCGAAACGTTCCAAGTTTGCATATTCAACTATTCCTAATCTCTCATACACCTTAATACGGTGTATGTCTAGTGCATCCATTCAGGCCATGAAAGTCTCTAAATGCAATTCAGCCTCGTGAATAAGAGCCCTTGGACAGCCAAATGCACTGACATTCAAGTTTCTAAGCTTAGTTTCTATGCATTTTCCAACTAAGTTTCGGACTTCGCAGCAACTGAAGTTGGTGAATTAGAATACGAAATAGCATTATTTTGTGTGAACGCTGCGCCAGCTGATGCAGAGAAGTGTAGAAAAATTGATTTTCTTTGAAATTTGGAAAGTTTAAGATCTCGAAACTGTTGTATTTCAACTTAATTCAATGGTGACTAGGCTTTAATTATTATATTATGTATTAATATAATTGTAATTAACAATCCGATGAACTTGAGATATTTTAACGTTCAAGAATATTTTTCCAAAAATAAATTTATATGCTCATAGTTATTGTGAAGAATTGGGAACTTTCTAGAAAAAGTTTAAAATTTTATGCTTCCGTGTTAGCTGGAACAATTCATCAAAGACGGCGAATATATCGAACATGCAGATAAATTAACATAAAAACATTGCTGATCGTTACAATATAGTTGCTTATTAATATAGAAGAAATCGAAACTATACTACAGAATCTAATTTCAGCAACCAGCGCAATTGGCTGCCTCCAGTGATATTCAAAGCTCGCACGCGCGAAACAAAACGAGTAAAAATGAAGGTTTTAATATTCAGTGCTGATAGAGTGGAATAATCGAGCCACTCTCGTTGAAGCGATCGCCATGACACTCTAAAAACTCGAAACCGTCCGTCTGCCATTCGGCAGATTTTCAATACAAATTTCTAAAAATATATTGGAACCATTTTTGTACATCATAAAAATTTTCAGACCGGGGTCTAATCCATTTGAATCTACGGTGAGTATTTTAATGCACATTAAAGCTGAATTGAAAATTGAGAAATAAACTTGATAACCAGGAAAATGAGTGTTTTTTTTCAAAGGGAAAAAAGTATTTTCACTAGCTTATCATCCTTTCTAGGCATTTGTGTTATTAAAGTGATAAGATTTGATAAGATGCTCTTCATTTACGCTAAAAAGTAACCGGTAGAGAACACCCGAGCAACACCAATCTTAAGCACTTTATTGTGAGCTTCAAGCTCCCTTCAGTGGCATCTTTGTCATTACCATTATACATTATAACAGTGTAGGCGAATTCAATTTTATATACATCTTATATTCCAGTAAATTACACTGGCAATTTTATAGCATGAAGGTAATTTTATTTTAAATGTGAAATTTTTCGTGCACATTACGTTATTATGTTTTGAAAACATATTATTATGTTTCTAGCGCATTTTCTCATTTATGGAAAAAGGCGCTATTGTGCTCGTCATGTCCGTCCGCCCGTTTGTGACTGACTTATGCACGAGAAAATACGCTCTCTGTCACTCACTGCAGTGAGTACTGATCTAATTTTTTTTCTATATTTTCGACATGCTACCTTATGTGTCCAGGAGAGCTGGTCTGCTGGAGGCCGCGAGTCCACCTTGCAGGTGAAGTACAAGTCTGTGCCTTCACGCACCTGTGAAGGGTCGATTTTGACTCCCAATTCCAATTCAACTTCTGGAGCATCTGTAGGTTAAAACAAGGAACACTTTTGAGAATGCAGTGATCTTCAACAGAACGCTTTATAAGTAAAAAGAGGGAACAGTAAAAATTACTCTACTACTTGTTTTGAATTAGTGAAATAATTTAAAATTGTTTATATTTCTCGCAGATCTCATGCTTATATTCCAAAACGATATAAATGACATTAGGTTGTAAAATATATTGCTTATAAAAATTCATGCCCAAAAATGAGAAGTTAGTTATTGATACGAGTATAACTGAAAACCAACATCGCCTATACTACCGCTTAACGTATTTTTTCCTAATTTCTAGATTCGCCCAAAACTAATGTTATCCGGCAGTTTAGCAAAATGTGTTATAGGTGAGTACTTCATGTTACTTTATCATAACTTGATATCAAAAAAGTTTAAGAACAATTAACCTAGTAAATTGGATACGTTTTCATAGGTTTTATTTCATTCATACTTTTACGCATAGATTTCATCTCCTATGTAAATTTCATAACCGTGCCGCGAACAATCTCAATGTTGTACTATTGTACTATAATGAAAGAATTACCTTCATCTTATTGTCCAACCATACAATTAAATGATAATGCCCGAACAGATTTATAAAAGGATTCTTGCGATTGTAAACAAACAAAAATAGCATCATTCGAAGTTTTATTTAAACCATTTAAACCATTTAGACCATTTAAAATTCATACGAACTTAACATAATTTGGCGCGCCGGTGCTTTCCTTATACAGTATTATATCAAACTATCGCAACGAGATAGTCTTCATCATTAGAGATACTCGTTTAAAATATGTTCATATGTTCATCTAAAATTTACCCCTAATATCGTATGATATTAGAAACTGGGTCATTAATCCAAATTCCAGGACGCTACACATTTTTCTTACAAATCACAATAACAATACCCTACTTCTAATGCCGCTTAGTTCAGAGTAAATAGATATTATTTTCATCAAACATCATGTTGAGGATAATATTTTCCATTTAAAATACTCAAAATCCCTACTTCACTCACAATTAACGTGAATAGTCTTAGTGGCGTTCACTTTGTAGTTCGGAAAGAAGTTGTTCCAAGCAACACACGAGAGTTTGCCACCATGATCCTCTTTACCGAGCACGACTTTGAGTTGCCCTGAACTGTAGGACTGTTTTCTTAAGAGCGTCCTGTCGATCTTCGTAGAGTGGCTTGGACTTGAACTCAACTGCAGTGTTTGAACTGCAGTTGACGAAGTCACTCGACTTGAGGTGCCACCGCCATCCAAGGGAGACCAGAAATTCGGATCGTTCAAGTCCTGTCAAATGAGAGTAAATGATGCTTAAATACTTGAATTCCAGATGAAAAGAACATAAAGCCTGTCGGAATATTGCTCTTTCTTCGAAAAATTTTTTTATCACAGTCATTTAGTTAACTCTTTTAAGAGAGTTATCGTGATGTTGTTAGCTCGTTGAACTTGATGAATTTGGAAAATATTAAATATTATGCAAGTAAAATTTGCTCACGTATCAATTACCAACGTTTTATTCAAGTTGCACGAAAAAAATTTACAGCAGTGAACAATATTCCGCAAATTCTTTGTTATATTTAATCCCAAGATTTTAACACGAAGTGCAAATTTATGTGCGCTTCAACTGACGAGTTAAATTTGTTTCAGGACTAAAGAATTTAAACCAGATTATTCTGTTAGTGAGCTCATAATAAGTAATTCTGCCTTTTTTTCCACAAGAAGTTCACTTCAAAGTAGACAACAAATTCAACCAATTAACTAATATATTCTTTTATGAAATTGCCTTCAATAAATCATGATTTTTGGGTTCATTAATCTAAAAACGAGTTACAAGTTTAGTTAGGCTGATTTATTATAGGTGAAAGCAGAACTCGTCCAGCAGTGACTATCATTCTAATGAATGTGATGAATTTAGTACTTGAATTAACTAAATGATTAGTGCCTTATTCATCAGTGACATCATTTTTCATCAAAAGAGTCAGTAAGCGTTTTCTAAAATTACGGAACGTTTGAGATACCTGACCTTATGACCTCAGGCCATCGAGTCAACTCATTCGAGTACTTGAAACTTTCACTATTTTTTAATATTTCATCAAGTGTTCGTGGGTTTTTAACTTCAAAAAGCGTTTGAAAATTGTTACCTATGTAATGCATCGGCGTAAACATCGTAAGCTAACAAATAAAAAAATTCGTTAACGCTTTAGTATAGTATAGTATAGTATAGTATAGTATAGTATAGTATAGTATAGTATCTTCGGCATTAAAGAGTAGGCCTGGCTTTGAACTCATTTAAGGCTATTGGGACGTCATTGTCTTTCTAGACACTACAATGGTCGTTAGAGTTCAGAAAATAGAGAAAATATCCAATAATAATGTTTAATAATACCTGAGTGCTGAGCTTCATGGCTGGGCTGTCAGGTTTGGTAAGCGACCACTCCAGTTTAGGGCGTGGCCTCGACCCGTACACACGGCAACTCAGAGGATGAGGTTCCCCTGACGTGAAGGCCTCAGGAAAATCAACCAAATCCACTGATGACGGCGGACCTTTGTTGGGAGAGAATCTCACTTATTTTTGGTGTGAGTAAATCCTAAAAGATATAGAATTTCCGATTTTTAACTCAGAAAATATTTTAAATACTATATTTTCAAGGCAAAGTCATTTATTATCAAGTCATTTATTATCAAGATTATTATCCTTATTCTTAACGCAATTTTATTGACATGATTTAATTTATATAGAATTTCGTAAATGAAGCCAATATGAATATAAATAATTATTTCTTGCATGGCGCTTTTATTTAGCATGTAAATACTCCTATTGCACGTCATCGGGTTGCTTTCACCACCCGACATTTGAAAAGAATATTGATCGATTAATCTCATGCTGTCCGGCTGCCTCTCAATTCCGAAAATATTCATTTCCGTAAGTTTGTAATAGAACATATTTATTTTCGTAAGGAATAGAACTTTCATAAGGCTATTTCATCTGAAAAATTTCACGTACTGAAGATTTCCAGCTGCATTTTGACCTCCAGCGGCGTAGACAAGTTGGAGTTGGCAGCCCAGCAAGAAAGATCCGCATCATCATAAGCCATTGTGATGTTGGCGATCTTCAGAGTACTTAAAGTCATATTCTTCTGTGTCGTAAGATCGTAAGTCGAGTGAATATCTCCATAGGGCTGACTCGGAGAAAGTTCTAAGCGATGCATGGCGTGAAAAATACCAGTCTCTAGAAGATGGTTGTCCTCAAAAGGCCTTTCTTTTTGGCTTTTCTCGACAGGCTTGTTGCTCTGATGTATGGAGTTTCTCGACATCTGGCGGCTTGAAGTGTTGATCGTGTTGAAGGATGGTCGTGAAATGTATGTCTTCTGCAGCATCTTTAAAGACATCTGCATACTGGGCTGAAACTCGTTCCTGGTTGGGATGATGTAGTCTTTGATGGTCCACCAGATTTTTGGTTGCGGATCTCCTGTAAAAAAGTAGAAAAAATAAGACGGGAAGTTAAACAGAAGAACAGAATGGAATAATTTTTTTTACAGAGATCTAGTTCGATCAGATTATTTTCACATGACAACTCTATCTCAATGTTCTTCAGAGAGAATATTTTTGATAACGATAAAGTTCATCATTAACTTAATCATGACTCAAATAGGTTAACTTAAAATTAGAATCAATAAAACCAGCACTTGAATTGTTGAAATTAATATAACGTCTGGTACCTGATCACTGCTGTTACCTTACGCATACGAAATTTTCTTCCTTCAATACTGAATGTGAAATTTATTTCTCTGGAATTGTTCCTTTTTACCGATTTTAAAGGCGTTTGAAAATAATACCCTTGAATGAATTAACATAACAATGTGAATTTCGATTCTTCACTGCAGGCAAATTTGTCCAGCAGCAACGACTCCATATCAATCAATTTTAAACTGACATAATATCCTGTAGCCTCATAATGTGTCAAGAACTGAAAATTCAGACGAGCTTGCTTAAATTTAAAACTCCAATATAATTGAAGACACCGAGTGCTTTTGAAAAATTGAATCTAATATGTAATTCTGAGAAGAAATAGAGTAATCCTAAATACATGAATTTGATATCACAAGTTTTTTGAAGCCTAGAGAACGAACGTATGTCACAATTGTATTACTTTCCATCCCAAATTTATTCTCTATCTCTGTAATTATTCCAATACGTTTTCTTTCGTCTGGATATAAATCACACAAACGATCTGCAACATTTTTTCAATTAAACGGTAAACAAATTGTACGTAAAAATCATCATGTCATTCGTCGTGCAGCAAAAAGTAATTTTGATCATTTTCGGTGTCAATAACTATCGACTGATGTACAAAAACTAACTTCGTACACCATATTGGTTTTCATCGTAATCTAGCAATTTACATGATAAATTGAACTTACATAACATGATTGCTGCGGAAAATCGATACTTGTGATGCTACGGGGACAGAATCAGTCAAAAATGACAGTAAATAAATTTTTTATCGTATAACCTATAATTTTGGCTCAAAACTGTACACTTATCATGCAGTTTGTTCAAAGTAGAGTTTCAAGTTGATTAAAATGGAGAAAACGTCCCTCTGCACTAGCCTCAAATGTCAAACTGACTATCTAAATTATTAATTTAAACATCATTTTAAATTATGCCTAATGCCGAATTTTCAAAATTCAGTCAGAATATTATACGAATTATTTGTAGAACTTACAATAATAATGAATAATTTTGAATAAAATGGATATATTTTCCTCAGCTTGCGGTGCAATACATTCAAAATTCAGTTTGAATAATACAGACTTTAAAAGTAGAACTAGCACATAGACAAATATTTTTAAACAAATAAATATATATTTACTCACCCCCAGCAGTGCGGCATATGAGCCTCAGAGGCTGGTGGAGTGAGGCCTCCACCGTGCGGTCCATGAGAGAGGGACTCGTGCTGCCCACGGGCGGGCTGGCTATGTCCTTGATCTCAGTCACCACCACAGCCTTAATAGAGCAATATAACATACAGGATTACTTAATTAATTTATGTGATTCTTTTAGTTTTCTTCATACCTTCCAACTTTCTTTATACCATATACTTTTTTTAAAGCTTTCTATTTTCTTTCGACCTTCTAGTTTTCTTTCGACCAACAATTTTTTTAGCCCTTTTATTTAAAAACATGACACATACATGCACTACACATGTTTCCTCAATTTTGGTGACCACTTTTTCCTTTTACGATTATTAAAAAGGAAACATATTCAATTTATCGCATAACATGATATTCTGCTGAGCTCAAAAATGCTCTTTAATTTTTGGTTTGCGCAAAAAATATTTAACGTGTTCTCCATTGGCGCTTTATTCGCTAAATGGATCTTCACTATTGAATTTAACCGGTCAAAGGTAACGTTATACTCCAAAATTGGTTAATAAATTTTGTAAGTCCATAACTTTCCCACTGCGATACCTGAATTCTTGTCGTCCTGGACGGAGCCTGAGTGAAGTCAACGCGGCACTGATATATTCCAGAGTCTTCAGGCAGAGCTCCAGTAATGGTTAACGCAGCTGGCGGCTTGTGGTAAAAAGAGGCTCTGGAAGCTAGGTCTGGACCCCGAGGCGTGTGTTGCTGGAACCCCAGCGATTCATTTCGAGCATCGTACCTGAGGGGTTCATTATAGATGCCATAGCAAGAAGAGTCTTGTCATAAATTGCCGAAATTATCAGTGACCATAATGATTTTCAGTGAGCTGAGAAGGCTGCTATGACCTGAGAAATTGGCCAATTGAGGCGGAAGGCATTTTTTATGAGCAGCAGCACTTCATTTTTTGTAGAAACAGTTAAAATATTACAAATAAAATTGTAATAATGTTTTAGATCCATTGCAATAAGAATATCCATCTGAAAATAATATGAAAGGTATGATGATAGCCATTTAAGTTTTAAACGATTGCTAGGAAGCGATTAATACATTGTCAGCAGGAGCATTCTTTCTGCAATTTCTTGATAATTAAAATAATACATCACTAAATAGAGCAGTTTGCAGTTTACACTCAGTCGTAGGCTCAAGAATACCAAAACTTGCCAAGTTCCCCTGAGCTTTATGTGCAGTCAATTTTATGCGGTTCATAATAAATTTACTTCACTTTTTATTTTATTACCAGAAAAACTGTAGTCACGACTTTAGGCAGTATTCTTTGGCAAAATGTTTGCTAATGTTCAGACTTAACTTCTGTGTAATTTTCATCATAAATTACTTATTTTAGAATTGTGCTCATGGTAATTAAATAATTCGTTACAAATATATGCATTCGTTACCATAGCTTTATCATAATTATTGACTAAGTACGATTTTTCGTTGTACAAACAAAAAAGACTGAATTAATTCCTGAAATACGCACGTATAAATCGCTGTGGGAGTTTTGTCTCTGTACCACAGGATGACCGCCACGGCGTCCCCCAGCGGAGGTATGACGTCACACGGCAGTCGTAATGAGTCACCCACCCTTTGTTCCACGAACAACATTTCTCCTGGAAATATTAGACGCAAGGTGATGATATTTTTTTTAAACTACGTTTGCATTGAACAACATTTCTCCTGAAAATATTAGACGCAAGGTGATGATATTTTTTTCAAACTACGTTTGCAGTGAACAACATTTCTCCTGAAAATATTAGACGCAAGGTGACGACATTTTTTTCAAACTACGTTAGCACTGACCAATATTTCTCCTGAAAATATTAGACGCAAGGTGATGACATTTTTTCAAAGTACGTTTGCATTGAACAACATTTCTGCCGGAAATATTTGGCGTAGTGAGTTGAAAGAATTTGTAACCACGTTGCATGGGAACAAAACAAGAATTTCTCGTATTTGAACCGATTCGCGTCAAGGCTCTGTGCTACAAAAATATTTTGCCTGTTCCAAAGTGGTGCACACGCTTATTTATGAATATAAAATTACAAAAAAGCTAATCATTTTGAGACCTCTACGGCTTCCATGATTTGTCCGTTAATTGTCAGAGCCTAATTACGAAGCAAATAAATAATTTAGGCAATAAGTTTGTACTGCTTATTTATTCAAGAGTTCAGAAACAAAAATATAATAATTTTCTAAAGTTTTGATCAATTCAGAACATTTCACATTTTTTACATGTGCAACAGGTTTGCCTCAACAAAAGCCGTGACGCAAAACGATTTATATACGAGAAATTCTTGTTTATTTCAATATGCAGATAAACGTGACGAAATAGGAAGCGTGTTACACATTTCAACATTTTAAAGCTTTTTCTAACAAGGCAGCATTGCGGAATATAATATTCAATGGCGGTATTATTAAGATCAAAATATGCGTTTAAAAATTACTTTTTAAAGACAACACTTCCAAAGAATCCAGTGTCTCCAATCTCACAAATGTACAATGAATTTCTCATTTAATTTTCAAATTAAAAATTTAGTTTTTCAATTTTTTTTAATATATCAATTTTTTAATATATAATTTTTTCAAAATTATTTATTCTGTTAATTGATTCATGCATTGCCTCTGACTTCACACAAGTGTGCAAAATTTCAGATCAATCAGACAGGTAAAAGTGTGTCAAATATCAGTTATAAGATTTGTAGCTGGCAAAATTATTTTTTTAATTTTTTTAATATTAAAAAAAATTTTTTTTTAATTTTTAAAATCTTTTATTTTGACATTTGATTCATGCATTGTCTCCAACTTTACACAAGTGTGCAAAATTTCAGATCGATAGGATAAGTAGAAGTGTATTAAATTTTGATTACAAGATTTGTAGCAGACAGACAGACAGACAGACAGACAAGAAGTGAAGTTAAAGAGAAGTGTTGTAAAAAGTGAACGGACAAATGATGGAAGCTCTATAACTCTCATACTGATTAGCTGTTCACAATCCTAAATCTGTGAACAAATTGATGGATTGAACAGGAATAATGGATTTTATGTTTTTCGAATGTAATTAACCGAATGTATTTTAGTTAAAGCTTCCGGCAAATAATTAATGGCATTTTACCATGCAATAAAATCTCACTAAAATAACTCTCACAAATTTTTTACTGATTAATTGGTCTTATGATAATTCTATGAGTATCGCTTGAACTGTAACGTCGCGTTTTCGCTTGTTTCTCATGAAATAATTATTTTGCAGTATCGACGTTGTAGAAAAAGTGTCAGTGAGCTTGCTAACGCATGATAAAATTAATTTGTAGTTTTAATATAGTTAATTCACCATTTGGGGTACATTGTATCTGCTAATAAACATAGCTGCAATATAAATTTACAAATACGCTAGTGTCAGTAAATTTTATTGTACAGAAAAAAAGGACAAATGATCCACTTTCAAAAAAATTGTTGTAATAAATTGACGAATGCAAAGTGAATCAAATTAAATCTCACAAATTGCCGAATGCATTAGCATGAAGAAAAGAATTAACTACGTTGAATGGAATGGCGGGATTTGAATTAATGGACCGATTGCGTAATGCGTGCGGTAAACCAAGAAGTTTTAAATCAAGAGCGATTCAATACATTACACCAATTTGTACTTTATAGTACAAAGAATTTAAATTCCACGTAAAATTCTTCATACTAACGCAAATGATCACAACCAGAGGCACTTCAACTGTATTAATAACTTTTATCTACGCAACGCAAAATGCTTAAAAACTCAACGGCCAGCACACGCCCATTGAAGTACTCAAGAAACATCCAAAAGCTCACATGCAACGCAAAGTTGTTCACACGCAGGGTGTAATTTTCATAATCTCCGAGGAGTAATGCGTTTCGCCACCCTTGAAATAACTTGTTAAGGCCTTTGCATGCTAAAAAATAATTGGCTTCAGTAGAAGAGAACTCATTCTCGGCACGCCTACAGATGGCCATTATTAGCTCGGTCATTACGATGATGAGCTTTTTGCTGCTATAAAGTTTGGGCTCGGAAAATCCTGCGAGGACCGCACAGGAATCCTTTGCGTATATGGAATATACATTAGTGTAATTTTTACTGTTTTGTTTGTTTTTGGCCGTCTTGCATGCGGGATTTAATTGCTACTGTGTAAGCATTAAATGTTTTAGGGATATATTTAGATGCTCCAGGAAGTGTTTAATGTGTGAAGTTTATTTCATTTAATCTAACTGATGAAATTCTGTAACGAAGCAAAGTATAAATAATCCCTAAAATTTTATTGTCATTGCCAAGGCATGAAATTAAATTACGTTCAATTACCTACCAAATTGCTTCTGAAGATACTGCTTTGTGTATGCTCTCCTGTCAACATAATTTCTCCTATTATACAAATTTCCCCATCCTATACATAATTTCCCATTCTATACATATTTTCTCTTGCATAAATATTTTCTCCTACTACAAATATTTTCTCATTCATATTTTCTTATTCATATTTCTCTTACTTTACATATTTTCCCACAACGAACCTAATTTCCCATACTATACATATTTTTTCCGTGATGAGAAAAGTTCGGCTCTCTATTACTCGCCCACATCTCCATCACCTCTATTTTCCTTGCTTCGACATATTATAAGGCCGATATAAGAACGTTGTCTCTTGCATACACGAGACACGAGCACGGGCGTGTCCGCAAGATAAGCTCCATTACAGCGTGGCAATTCAATTACTCAAAGTCTAGCGGACCCTGGGCGCACCTGCTTATGTTCCGCGCTGTTCTATACAATAATACGTAGAATTCATTTACATGTAATTAATAATATTATGCATAGAATTTTAATTTATGGTCAGACTAGGCTGACTATGCGTTTCAAAATTAAGGTTTAGCTAAGAAACTTTGTGCAGTCATTTCAAAGGCCAAATACAAATCAATGTAATTACAAAAACTACAATGCACAGAAATAAAAGGATTTCAAAACAGATACAAGCTTTAAAATTGAAGTTTGCGGTTGATTCTGGCCGCAAAAATAAAAAAATGACGATCAATATTTATTAGATTGAGATTATTATTATCATGACTTGACAAAAATCCAAAACTCAAATCGTTTTTAGTAGTTAAATGCTGCTCCCAGGATAAACATATATTCGTGACTTCTAGGATCGACTTTCTCAATTCCCGCATAGCGACATCCTTATATGCTTTTGAATATCATACTTACTAATTCATGAACTAGCAGGTACTTCTTTCGAGTGAGGAAATAGTTTGAGTTAAACTGCTGTGGCTTACACGCAATGTGATAAACTATCTTAAGCACGACTCTTTGCGGCACCGCATATACAATGGAACTGCATGGTATGCAATATAACGATACTTAGCAGACATATTTTCCACCAACGTTAAAACGAATCTTGATCACCAGATTTTGTCCCCATGTACTATGGCCTCCTGTTAAAATCGGCAGCAAATTGAAAGCTTATTAAATAGAAAAACTCTGCTAAATATATGCTATAATCTGAATATATTTTCCCGTATTAAAAATTTCCGAAGCCATCAAATTTTATGCATTAAAACTTCAGAGTTGATTCAGTGACTGTTATTTTTTTGAGTTCATAAGTGTTCAGTTAATGCTCGTTCGAAATTCTCCAATTTATATTATCCGTTTTCATCGTAATGCTGAGCGTTTGACCAGTTTGAAATTAGTAGCTCCTACTGCTTAATTTCGATTATATTGTTATTAATTATTACCATTATATTATTTTATTTGACAGAATTAAGGCATAGTAACCATCTTACACGTACTGGCATCTTCCATTTAAAATTTCTCATTACTAGCGGGCATGAGGATATTGCACAGTAATTGCTTGATTATTTATTCAATGGTCGTCAAGTTTAATCATGATTCTGCCACTCCAATCGTCTGAATCAGATTCGACCTTCCAATTAGAGCGGTCACAACTCAATACAATTGTCAAGAATTAAAGTTCGCCAGGCAGGCAAAGAGCCGCGTTGCCGTTTTGTTATGTGCGATTAAAGTTGTGCGCTGGATGATTAGTTTTGCATAGGTGATCATAGTGAGCGTCAAGCACACTATTATGAACTTAGTTATGAACAAATTTTTTTGATCAATTGTACCGATGTAACTGGAGAAATTTTGCTGCAAATCTTTAAGCGAAAAAATGAGCGCTATGAGTAAAATTAATGGATACTAAATGATCGCTTATCTTCATTGAATGGCTATAATAATTCATACTTATACATGCATTCTTATATACTATGGATAGATTACAGCAGCTGTTGATTGCTCAATAATTAATACTTTCGGGTAAACTGAAGAGTGAAGAGTCGATAAACTTCAATTTACTGAAGTTCCAGTTCAAAGAATCATGTTCCTCATTTATTAAAAGTTCGCTTAAAAATGTATACAGGTTTCGTTGCTTACTCGTGAAAGTTATAAATACCAATTTGCAGAAAATCATTTAATTATATAAGAAAATGTTCGTTAATTAGTTTTTCTTATTGAAGTAACGATTTTTCATTATTAATGCCGTCTATTTTTGAATGAGTAAAAAAATTATCGCCTAAGCGGAGAAACTGGGAGTATTTGTTTATTTTTCATAACCAACAATAATATGGAAAACAAAAATGCAAATTTTCTGCTGCCTTCACAATAACGTTATGGGTAGAAAAGTTACATTTCACGAATAATTGCTGGTTGAATATGGTCATAATTAGGAAATAAGATCTAATCTGGGATTGTTAGCGCAAAAAAAAACATTAAGACACTAAAAATCTGTAAAATGAAAGTGGTAGCGTACAAAAAAAACGCAACAATTAAAACGATAAGTCAGTGAAAGATTTTTTTTTAAGTTTGATAATTTTTATTTTGATTTAAATTTAAATATTCCGACTGTGAATTTTATAATTTCATGCTAGACGTGAATACTGAAACATAAGAAACTGTATGCAATAACTGTATTGACGATAGAAGTATAAAAAACATAATGAATGAGGAAGCGAAATTTTCTTTTTAAAGTTTAAAAGCGAGCAGGTAATACCTCATTTAAAGTAATAAAGTTTTCTGCAGTACGTAGTTCTAACAGCACGCATGAGCTCGCCACTCACGCACTTGACAAAAAAATTTAATTATGTCCTTATATTTTTTCTCAAAATCCTAATGGTTTTTAAATGATTTTCCCTATATACCCTTAATTTCTAATTAAGAGCAGCTTCCTTAAAACAATAGAGCATATTTTTGCCAACTTGTAGGTCTTTGGGTCGGAGAATGAAAATTTTACGCCCTCGTTTAGAACAGCAAATATATTTGCGTATAAAATTTTATTATTTCCTGAAATTTACTGTTGATGAGTGTGATTCAAAAGCGGGGTGATTAATCTATCTATTCAGTTACAATAATTATGCCATGGCAATTTTGAGTATAAATAATAGAAAATCTTATAATTATAATGGTTATATGCTTAGTATTATATTAGAAAATATTTTATCATTCACATAATTAGCTGCATCACATAACTTTACTAAAAGCTACTACTAACCCAGATGCCCATTAAAAAATTATAAATATTTTATCAGTACTAAGCTGATGGCGATTTAACTCACGACTATAAGCGCCAAATGTTGTAATACTTAATTTTGAGTAAAAATCATTGGTATTTAATATTTGGTATACATTGTTATACATTAGAAAATTGTATACAACATTTATTTTTCCTATCTTTAAGACTGAATTAATATAAAATTTCACGTATATTTAATCAATATAACTGAAACTTCGTCCACGAAATATGTTATAGCTTTGCAAATAATATTTGCTACACATATCGAGAAACGTTGGTACATTAAAAAAAATTTATACATCTGATCTGATTAATTTTCATATTCTGAAAACTTTTCGGAATAACTTTAGATGAGTTTACATCATGTGATAAACATATGCAGAAATATGTAAAACAATTTTGGCTGCCTAATATTGCTGGAGCTTGCGAGTTTATTTTAGTTTTATAAAACCTAGAGAATTTAATTCAACGCCTAACTTAACATTGTCACTTGTTTCAATACACATTACAAATCGATAGTCCTTTTGAAAGACGATTCTTCATTTCAGAAGCTAGAATTAAATCAGCGAGTCTGCCGCAACATGCATTATAAAAATTGCTGACTGATTTCTAAAATCTAACTTTAATTACCAAATTATGTTTTTAGTGCATTTTCTCATTTATGGGAAAAAATTCACTATTGTGCTCGCCATGTCCGTCTGTCTGTCTGTCTGTCTAACCGTCCGTCCGTGACCTCAAGTTTTCGTCGACGGGAAAATGCGCTCTCTGTCACTTACTGCAGTGAGTACTGAGTTATATTTTTTTTAATCTTCTCCGCCATTTTCACTTCTCCATTTTATTTTTAACTCAGTTTTATGTTTATTTACTTACTTATTAAGATTGAATGTTATTTATTTATTTACTCTATAGGATTAAATGTTCCTTTTACTCTCATGCACGAGAGTTAATTGAGCATAACATGCGATGACCCCAGGGAAGCGACGATAAAAACGATGAGGTCCAGAACAGAGGAGAACAATAGAATTGAACACAACTAATTGTAAGTGAAAAAATCTTGTTTGAAAATTGCTGAAATAATTAGAACAGCCGGAAAACCTCTTACCGAGAAGAAGAAATAAATTGATAATCCTGAGCGCAGAATTGATCCTGAGCTTTGACACTAATACTAAAATAAAAAAGAGGATACAAAAACCATCAAATAGAATAAATATATAGAATAATAAGTAAAAAAATTGTTAAAAACATGGCTGAAGGCAGCAAGTCGAGTACGAGCAAAACAGTTTGACAATCGATCAGACCACGAGTGTCGAGGCCTGATCTGCGTCATTTTATAAGAGAAAAATTAAATATTAACAAGGCATGAGAAAAAAAATGAAGAAAAATAATATAGTAACAAAGAAGAGAAAAATGAAGATGTGATAGTCATCAACAAGAGGAAAAATAAATATAGAAAATTAAAAAGAGGAAAATTAAATAATAATAACGAATAGAATAATCAAGGTGTAATAACCATCAATAATAGAAAAAAATAGTAACAGGAAAGAGAAAAATTAAATAGTGACAAGGCGCGAAGATCTCGTTCTTGCTGGCATTCAAGCTAACGAGGGCACGACGAAGCCTCCATATTCCAGAGGGATGACATCAAATATCAAGTTTTGTCCCTCTGGATTACTTTCGCTCAGCTTGATGGAATTGGCAATCCATCTCGTCGCGGTCACGACACAATGGCCCTCAATCGCTGACTAACTTCCGGGTGATACGGAACAAATTGGTCATAGTTTGCTTCTTCAATCAACATTTAGGATAAAATGAAAATACTCGCTTATTAATTTAGTTTTGGAGTTATAAATTTGTATTTTTTCAATACATGTTTTAAGTACTTTATTTACACTTATTTGCAAAGTATCAATTCTGTATAATAAGTAACCACGAAAAAGTATTCATCCACAACATTTTCTCAACATATGGGTGAGTCAGTATTTCAGTCCTTCCCAGAATATATTTTATTCTACAGACAATTGTATTTTTTCTGGATATAAGTAAATAATATAACTATTATAGTATGGGTCATTCCATGTATAGGGTCCCAGAAAATGACCTAGAAGCTACGCCTGTAGTCTGCGGTGGGCCAATATTGCACCAGTGATACATTGCTGCGTTGGCGCCACTTGTACAGGGGCCAAGGCAGCTCTGGCCACCTATGCATTATTGCGCTCCCGTTTTCAATAAAGTCATTCAGCCGTGCAACGTGAATAAAAATTTAAAAGAATTTTTTTGGCAATTCGGGGATTTTTGAAAGTATGCGAGACACTTCTGACATTTCAAAGTTAAGATACAGAAATGTTTCTAAAATAACAGTTTTTATCTGGAAGTGTCGTTGTTATTAGAATTTTGAAACTAAAGTCATATAAAAAGAAAAATGAAAACAAAAATTTCTCGCCTTATATAATCATTTTTCAATAAATCTCCACTTAGCGTCGAATATCACATTGGTGATACGGTTGTACATTAACAACAAATCGCGCTTTTATGCATAACATACTGACAATAGTAAGTAATTTAGAGAGATTTAGAGACTTCAGTTTAAAATTTGCATAATAGAAATGGTGCAAGCAGAAAACAAAGGTTTTCTCGCCTGCATGTGCATCATTCACCAACCCCATTCAGGGATGCTCAAGCCTCCTAAAGAAAACAAGGAATTTATGGGCAATTTAGTTAAAGATCTCATGACGCTTCTACTAAATCAAGGGAGACATTTCTCTGTGTTTGTAAAGGGAAAAATATTCGCCCAGTGAATTCATTCTGGGGCTTAGAGGCCTTAAATAAAAAAAACGCTAATAAATTGTTTTTAATTTGCAACGCTGTCTTCGGTGTTCAGATCTTGCGGATAAATTCGTGTGCTTATTTAGACGTACCTACGCACTAATTAAAAATGTTGAAGTAATAATTCAGCCGAAGAATTCGGCCCAGATAAGTGTTTATTATATAATTTATGAATTAAAATGATTTTTTACTTGCGCCACTGGTATAAGCCATCAAAACAAACAGAGTGAACTTCATAGATTAGTATATGGATTGATGAATCAATAGTAAAATAAAATAGCATAGAATAACTTTTATAATGAGCACAATGCGATCAAAAAAAATATACTAAAAATTTTTAAACTATTTTTTATCATAAAAATACATCCATTAATCACAACTAGCTCTGTTCTGAATGTAATAATGCCAGATTTTAATTTCGGTAAATGAATTTTCCTGTGGGATTGCTTCAGAATTTGAAATATCGCGTGATGACAATCATTGCTCGATGATGGCACTAAGATTGCTGGGCAATTTCACCCCACAACAATCTGGATCACGTGCATGAGACAGAATGAGAGACTAGGGCTATTGTAGCACGGCCATACACCATCCAATATGATTGCCTTGTACATTTTTTACTAGATAATTCAACAAAATCTCCACGACGGCACTCTAAAAGGAAAGACTAGTAGTTCTGGCAGGTCACTTCTTAATTGGAAACATGCTAACTGGTGGCTTTTTTCGAGATATTTTTCATGAATTCTTTATTTAGTAAATAACGGGTCTATTGAAACACCGTCGAAACTAGTGTGGATGTCCTGCGACGTACAATGATTATTTGTCGCTTAGATTTCAAATGTTTGTATTAATACCTAATTAATACATTAAATGATCCACAGATATGAAAAAAGATAATTATAGGCTAATCACGACTCCTTTTTCATTGTGCGCAATTAACGGAAAAATTTCCTTTCAACATATTTTCAAATCTTATCGCTTATTCGATCATTAATTTCGTAGGATCTGAAATCGTCCCCTACAAGGGCTTAGGAATTTTTACTTTCCAAGTCAGTTGCTTAAGGTGAAGCATTTACGTTCAAATTGACCAAAAACTTCCAGTGATGTTAACTCTGAGAAATAAATGCATAATTAAATTTTTTTTTCATTTCAAATTTTGCACGAGAAATGTGTGCACTAAATAGAAGGCTGACTTGTTAAAAGAAGGGCAAACTTTTTGGGATTAACGTAGGCAAGAGTAATGCCTTTCTACTTCAAAACTTTGCCTTGCGCATTCGATAGGCTTGAATTATTCAGCAGGCATCTCAGACCAAGCTTGATTCACTAGTAGAAAATAACACGGTTGGTGCATCAAGACTAGTTAACTCTATCTCAAAATTAACGGGTAGGTAGTAGGTTCTTGCAAATAGCATTTTCTTAAATAGAGTCTGGTCTATGATATTTTGATAGAAAATGTTGTAGAATGTATTACTATTATAGTAATACATTCTACCTAAATTTCTAGGATATGTTCTGTACGGAATTGTAAGCATTGTTAAAGTTATTAATCCGATGTAAATTAGATGGCCTAACAATTAATCATGCCTGCATTATAAATGTTTCGAAATCCAGGTCTGTAAATTCTAGTATTTTCGAACGGACAATATAGCTGAACTCCGCAACGCTTGCAATGAAAAGTGGCAACTGTGGGCTCTCAAATGTTATATAAATGAAATTTTTTGGCTTTTAAATTTCTGATTTCCGCAATCAAGCGATCTTACTGCATATTACGTAACTTGTATCTAAATACCTTTCAATTATAGTTAAATTCATAAGACACAGGATTATATATTAATCATTCGCAATAAATGTATAGTCTTTAAAATATGTTCACTTCTCGGCCAATACAGATTGTGTTATCTGGTCATGAACACAGTTTAGAGGTCACATGAATATAAAATGCGATAATATGCGTTTAAATATTTCTTTTTAAAGACAACACTTCTAAAGAATCCAGCGCCTCCGATGTTACACAAGTAGGTACAATGAATTTGCAATTTTATTTTCAAATATTAAAAAATTAATTTTTCATTTTTTATATATAAAAATTTTAAATTTACAAAATTATTTATTCTTCCAATTGATTCATGTATTGTCTCCAACTTTGCGCAAGTGTGCCAAATTTCAGATCGATTGAACATGCATAAGTGTGTTAAATATCGATTATAAGATTTGTAGCAGACAGACAAACAAACAAACAAACAAGAAGTGAAGTTAAAGAGAAGTGTTGTAAAATTGGCTGAGACCAATAAAAAAATATCTATATTGAGAAAAATATATGACGTTTATGAGTGATCAATTATGAACGAATTAAGTTGACCATTTTTGTTCCCAATGCAGCTATAGTAATTAATTTCCTCGTGCTTGAGTATTTAATATAAATTCAGCTTTCTACAATTTATGCATATATGATGCTCGGAACATTGGCTAGCATGACAGAACATCAGAACGAAGAGCGATTGCCTGTCAAGCGTGGACAATTAAGACGGAAGAGATTATATTTGCACTCCAAGAATAGCCAGCATATCCACGGGATTTAACATGCAGCGATGAAGAACAAGTATCTCTTTCTTGCCAATTATGCTTCACAAATGGCCGCATTGCTGATATTACGGGCCATAAATTTCATGGCTGCCGAGTCCCGTGTCAGCGCTCGGGACAGGGACTGCCCGATAGGAGCTGCAATTTATCGATTTGCATTTCCTGAGAATGGTAACTGGGTACCGTTGGACGGTGGTGCTACGAACTTACGTTACGCTGCGACGGTCGACCAATCTCAGTCTAAAAACCAATCTCTAAATGACTTCTCGACGGTGAGAAATACTATCGAACACAAGTATGTAGGTATTGAGAACATCATAGCATTTATTGATATATATGAAAATATTTGGCCTAACTTTCTGCTTTACATAATATCAGTTTACCCATAAACCCTCAGGCGTTATTTATATTCTCTTTAAATTAGGAATCTTTTTTCAAATATCACTTAGCTATGAAGTAATTGCAAGACACCGAATGCCTCAAACGTTTGATCATTTGGGAGCAGCAAAAGGCAGGTCAACGAAAACTAAAATTTTTACTTTTGTGTAGTGGCGCAGTGCGTTCAATTCTTTGGAGTCACGCGAGCGCCATATCCATTCATGACACAGACCTGTTTAGCCCCGTTTTAGGGGTACAGTAAAAATACATGTCGATGGCTGCTGCGGGTAGTACAGAAGAAGACTTTGTGACTTGGTTTAAAAGAACGAACTAACTAGGGAACTTAGAGCTGCAAGAGAGAGGGAGAACTGTGAACATAATAGTTAGCAGAGTTCAGCAAGAGCCAGTTATATGGTAGTACGCTAGAGATAGACAGAAATAGCTAATACATATTTAAAACTATATTCGCCGCAGTCGGGAGCAGGGTTAAATAAGCAAACTAACTGCCGACTGGGGGAACTTAGAGCTTCAAGAGAGGGTGAGAATTGTGAACATAATAGTGAGCAGAGTTCAGCAAGTTTCCAGTAGATAGTAATACACTATTAAAATAACAAGTCAATGATGCAATGCCAGACGTTTAAAACCATATTAAACATATTTGAAAGAGTTCGGTTAGACTTCCCGCATTACTGTGTTTGGAAATAGCTGTTAACAATGAGTATTTTTATGCTTTCCTATAGTTTAATTTAAATAAAATTATACAAACGAAATACGATCTATAGTGATAAATTAAATGTTAACGATGTAATACTATATTAGATATTAAAATTGAATTGTTTTTACCGATAACCAAAAATTTATATATGTTTGTGAGCACGACAGTTTTTAGCCAGAAACTTTACTGGTGTGCGACGACTCGCACGTAACAAAGATTTTTCTTCTTGTGAAAACTTCTCTATTACACATTTAGCTGTCTCCGGCGACAAAAATTTCACCATCTCTAAAAAAGTTTAAGTCTCTCACATGTTTTCAGGGATGTCTGAAAGTTTGTTACGGTGCATATTAAAGACATTGTTTCGATAAATACCTCACACCAAATATATTTTTTTAAATTGAGGCTTTATTTTAGAAAAAGATCAGTACTCCCTAAAGCATTCGAACTTGTTTTAAAGGCTTATGTGTGCATCATCGCATATACAATCGTTAGTTTCGCATTTTCATTTTAATTCCGAGAAAAAACTGGAAAATTATACAAAAATAGTTAATTCTAGCGCTCGTATGATTAATATACTTATAATCAACACAATTATTTTCCCTCTCGTGGCTATTCATCGCAAAATTGTCAACATAATACAAAAATTAAATGACTGAACTTAGATTTTTGCTTCAAGTTACTTGAATGGTTTATGATTAATAGCTTAAAAATTCGTGTAACATGATTCTCACCTCTGACGGAAGAACAGCAGCTCACAGCAAGGATAAAGAACGCCATAGATGTTGTGAAGTTGCCGGACCCCCCAATAACCTTGCGTTCAAACACCGCGTTCTTTTTGCCATTTAGTGACGCGGTCTTAGCTACCCTCCTGTTCTCTTTTGTGTGTTCTAACTTACTTGAAAGACAACACTTCATCTTCGCTTTTGTTTCATTGCAAGTTAAAAGTATTTCCAAAGTTAACTGTCAATTGCTCTTTCAATATGCATTCCATATTTTTTCTGGTATATAGTACAACTGGCACGCATTTTTCACACGTAATCGAAGTCACTACGCACTGAGAATATTCTTGAAAATATGATTCCTTAGTTATGCGCGTATATTCAAACTCGTTGAGTTTTCTGTAAAACACTTGAGATAACACGTTACGCTAAATTATTTTTTTTATTCACTTCATTTTAACAAATGTTTTAGTGATTTATGGACAAATTTTTAACGGAATTGGAATCTGCTAATTACGGTAGGCAGCGAGTGGAAATTTTAAGACCAGTGTATTTTACTTATATGAATTATCATATCATTTCATGTAAATAATAATGAACAGAAATTTATGGTTTTTGTGGAGTAAAAACACACTTCATGAACCTTAAAGAATGAGAAGAGATAGGGAAACAACATAAATGCCTAATACATTTAAGAAAAAATATCCTGAGCATTGTTGCCGTTATCTGATTCGGTAAATAATATTTTTCATTAAAAAATTATTGTTGAGCACCTTTTGATGGCATTGCTTTGAATTTTCATGTGTTTTTATATTTTTATCGTTTAATTTTGTTTACTACTCTTTTGCATCAACTTGATTCACGCGTATTGTGTGAGCATGTTATTCGAATAAAACTTTAGAAATCCGCAGCGTAGAGCAAATTTTCGCAACAATATTTTAAAATTGTTACACAAAACAACATAATAACAATGAACAAATCCGCTTGTTTACCCTTGTTAACTTGGACATCGAAAGAATGGCTACCGTTTTGAATTGGTGAAAGTTTTCGGGATTTTCGGTAAGAAAATTGTTGCATGATAGTTTTCGGAGCGAATTGTTGAGGTATTGTTGAGGTATATAAGACACAGTCATTGTTTTTAATATTACGTTATTGTTTATATATATGGTATCTCCTGTATGATTATTACTAATGTTAGATTTATTTGATGTGGTCATATTTTTTTGTTGCATGTTGTTTTCAGTTTTAATTCGTTTTACTGCACAACAACGTTATATTCATTGTTAATGGTTAATCTTTTAATCAATATTTCCGTTCATCCATAGGTTTCAAGTTTTTTTTTTTGAGGGTGGGGAGAGGAATTTCTATTTTATTATTACATTTTGTTGTGTTTTTTTCATTTGAATAAAATTAATGCCTTCTTCTGCAGGTAACTTATTAACGCATATATTTTCCTTTAGATCAGCACTGCAATTTCATCACGACAAGCAGGAAGATCCGTACAGCAGTCGTGGCGTGACCAATATCAGGTTGTTATCAAAGCAGCGCTAACTAGCATCGTTAGCACAGAAATAAAGTTCCAATGAAGGAATCTCGCATATTTTTATGACTTTTCCTAATATCATTTGATAACGTTGCCTAGGAGAAGTTCTTCTAATTTTTATTGCTATGCATTATTGGTTACCGTCAGAGACGTGATTTCACAGGCTAACCCCTAAGTGAAAATTTCACCTTCATGGCATCCGACAACTTCAATGCTTCTTTTAAGGCGATCAGATTAATTGATAATGAATTAATTTATTCCGAGATTTGGATTTCACAAACTTATTATTGATGAATTTAAAGCGTGGTAATCTAAGGCGGTAAAAAGAGATGGAAATGATTGCACCAAAGTTAATTTAACGGTGCTGATGATGTTTACAGGGTAAATGAGCTGCATTAACAGTCAATGGGATCTTGTGCAAAAAGTGTGACGATCTGGTTACTTGTTTTAAGTGTTTTCAATCTCTAAAAATATCCATTTATTTCTCTAAAGTCATGCAAAAGTATTTTGTTTTCTCGTTTTTCCTTTTTGTTGAAGACATTTTATTGCAGAAGAAATTTTTCAAATAATTTTGAGAGCAAGAGATGGTTTAAACAAACTCTCTCATTTAATACATCAGTCAAAAACTTAGATTTTTTCAGCGATACTTAATTTGATGAAACATACATTATTAGTCAATTTACGCGTATCGATACCTGCACGTGCAGTGCCTACCTTCATTCTAAAATTCTGCTCTAAAATGTTAACACATGGTATATTCAATTAAGACGTATCAAAAGTTTCAAACAAAAGGAATAATTCAATTTAAGATAAAAGATGGAGCAGGTTCGCATAATATCTGACATAAGGAAATGACGTCGGGCATTCAGGTCCCATGAGGCATATTTTGCCAACACTTGTTTTATTTACAAACATTTCACCGGCAGTAAAACTCAAAACAAAAAAATCTTTCTTGAATTGCACTTAACTAATCCTCTCAGACTCCTGACAAGATTAGTTAAATTACATAAACCCGACATAAACGTGACATAAAAAATATCTACTTCTCCTCAGTGAAATTATATTAAATGTTAACAATGTTTACTGAGGGATTACAAAAACAAATAATTTCATTTGTGATTACAAAAACAAATAATTTCATTTTTATAAATATTGAAAACTTCTTCCAAAACCTCTAATTTAAAGTTTTGGAAATAATTTAAAATGACGATATCTCTCAGGGATATGCTTATGTCATTCACATCATTGAAGCCTGATTCAAAAATTTCCGGGCATGAATTACCACAAACTTCAAGGAGTGACTGGATTGTTATAAATCTAGAAAACAATTCAACTGAAAAATGATGTATGATGTATCCAATCACAAAAAAACTTCGTCTAATCAGCAGCTAAGGCATAAATACGCTTGTATTTAAAGACATAATTCACAGATAGTTAATTACATAATTAATTACATTATATTTAAATTAAATTTGTCACTTCATTAATAGTTGATTGAAAAATCTTTGCCATCAGTATTTTAACAGCACAAAATCTATCATACGAGCTTATGGATGAACGCTGCGTTGGTTGGAAATCGATTAATTTTGTCTGAGACCGAATAATATACTTACTATGCATCAAAACATTTCAAAGCAAACAAATATCAGTCAGTAAAAGCAATAATTTAATATTTTGGGAACTTGCATAATTAATAGTCTTTTTCTGGAAACCGTAATCACTCAAAACAAAAATATCTGTTGTATTATATCTATATTTTTATTGCTATCCTAGTTAACTGCGCTGCAGGAAAATAGCACTAATACGTGTGCAATTTAAGGCTTCGGATTCTTCGTCGTTTCTCCTGTAAATTAATTATCAGTTCTCATGCTTAACAAGACCTCTTCTTAATTTTCTTTAGTACTGTTTCCGTAGAAGATTGCTGGCAAAAGCAAAATTTAATACAAGCTTTCTCAAAAAAAGGGTTCCATCCGACCAGGAAAGAAAGTGTATACGTATATTCATTTAAGTTACACACAATAAATTAATATGAAACATTCATTCAAATCAGTACTTGCCTTACATGTTCTATACGTATATTTAAAATGCTCTTCTGGTAAAAAGTTGCTGGACTGGATTTCAGACCTTAATTTGGATAACTAGTGATTGCTAACAAATTTACCTCATTTATGCCAAGGGAATTCACTGTCAACATTTCCCATGGAGTAATTATTATAAATAGACTACATTTTAGTCTAGCTGACGCGACGAACAGCATTAAGCTGACTTCATTACAAATTAATTTGAAATGACATATTCGCGCCATGTATCGGGAATTGCTTTAACAATCCGTGAATCATTTAGCGTGGCGCTCGCGAACGAAGAGTCGACCAAGAATCATTAGGAACCTCGTTGTCGAAATGGCAGTAGGTGGGTGCAGCAACGCAGGACCTTTAGCTTGATTTCATTGGGTGCGATGCATTTCCAGTCAATATTTCCTCGCAAATGAGTTAACTGATATAGAAAAAATAGGGCGCTTTACACTGACTGAAATTTCCAGTGAATCGATTAATATGTTTTTAAGCAAAAACTATTATTCAAATACGTTCAAAACCAAATCTTAAAAAAATATATTTGTGTTCGTAAAATTATAATTTTATGAATTCAAAATAAACACTTTTCATGCTATGAGATTGCAAGTGGTTTGGTAAAGAATATTTTATTGTTGTTCTGAATTATTTAATGTGGCTGTATCGACAAGTTTGTGACTAACTGAAAGGCAATTTAATAGTATTATGAAGTGCCAATCCTATTTTGAGGGCAATGTTTGTAGGATCGTTTTCAATAAAATTTGCGAATGGTTTAATATTTTTCTATACAATATACGGACAACGGTAATAATAAAAAAATGAGAGCCATGAAACTGCTTGAATGACAATACAGCGCTGTCGATACCGCAGCATTATCAAGTTATGGCCTCGTATAAATATAATTTGATCACTCGATTTCCGTAGCGTGCGTTGGTAAATTTATTCGCACGCAATAAAATACTTTTTCTCTATCCTAAATAAGCGGAATATCCTAATATGATTTGCTTTTCTATTTCGCTTAATTCGTGGGCCTACATTCATCCTATTTATTAATCGGTTGGGTTGCCTTCTCATCTACAATTCATGAGTGTCAATCTATTGTAATGCAGTGCAGTCATAATTTATAGAACTCTTCTTTCTTTGTTTAATTTATCTACGCCAATCGAGGCAAAACGAAACCAATCTGCAGTTCCTGAAATCCGTGTTCTCAAGCGAAAAAATCTAGTTTTTCTTCGGAATTGCAAAGCATTGTTTTTAATAGACAGTACTATATTATATTTGAACGAAGCAAGGAACTGAACAACCGATTCACCTTCAAAATTGCAACACAACTTCACAGTATTGAAAATCTACGGTTTCAACTCGCAGTATCTAAGAATCTCTGTCATGACTTGTGGTCGATGCTAGTCTACGGAGTTACCTCCCAGTATTCACGTATCTCCACACGACCTCGGGATATTCTAAGTCTGCGGAGATTACTCCCAGTATTTAAGTATTTCTGACAAGATTTCAGGACAAACTAAGTCGACGGAGTTATCTCCCAGATTTAAGTATCTCGAACTAGCATACGAGATGTTACTTGGGACTGTGTCTTCATTATTTATTCATAACAAGAAAACATTCCAGGTATTTCTGAGAATATAATTTATGAGATTTTAATACAGCGTTGCAAATCGTTTTTTCTATCAATTTTAGAATAATTTTAAAAATATCATTCAGATTAGTTCAATTATTCAAACGACCTTACACAATGAACACTCTTTACATTTAAAACACTGTACGAATTTCAATTTGATTTTCATAAATGAGTTTATTTCCATACATTGAATTATCTGGACATGAGTCATACAATAAGTGAGATGAAATGTGTACAATCACATAACATTTATTGATCGAAAATAAAATCATACTTCTCAATATAACCTTCCAAAGTAATAGAGTCAGATAAACTCATCATTTACATTTTCTCGTAAAAGGCAAATTTATTTAGCAATAAGTTGACCGATAAAACTTTTTTATTTTTTGCCTAGGTCCATAAATTGACTTCAGAGTGCTGTATACAAATCGAATTAAGACAACAGGATTTGAATAAATTGTTTAAAGCCTTTGTGCCTGACTGCTGGTAAGCTAAAGCTGTCCATGAGCGTTTTTTACTTAATTTTCATTCAGGTATCTATTAATGTTTATCATTGATACCATAAATTCTTTATATATAAATAAATTTTTAATAAGATTGAGAACCATGTATAGAGTACTTAAATAGATAGCATCAGTATGCGGATTACTTTTTTGCGCATGAATACAGGGCCCTACAACGAAAGATCCAATTACATTTAAGGCAGTATACTCAATTTAAATCTTTGAATTTATCTAGTAATATTTTCTTCCTTGTTTGTAAAATCATATTATCAGATGTGAATGAAGGCAATCATAGAAATTTCAATTTTTATGCGAGTGTGATAATTCTTTAGTTGGCTTTATTGACTAAATTATATTCCTATTGGGATCCGGATTAACAGCCTTTCATCATACAATATGGTCAATGTCATATTATTGTTATTATAAAACAACATTTCAAAAATATAAAATATTTCCTATATAAATTCCAAATAATTACGTTATGGCATAGCGCGCAACGAGTGTGCATTAAAGATGATCACTATTCGTACTTTAGAACATGACAGCAATACATTTATTTTAAAGTTCTACATTTTGCATTAAATTTTTAATGTAGTTTGTAGCATGGAACAGAATTATAAGTACCATTCTTGATTATAGTTCAAACTTTTGATATCGATCACGATAATTTAGACAGGTTAACATATAGTGACTGACGCACGCACGTCACCGACATGGAAAAGTAACGATGTAATGCGGGTTTATTAGAATATTAATAGGGTGTTATTCAACAATAAATTTTATTTTTTCATATTATAACAATGATATATAAGCAATCAGTTCAGCAATCCAGAATGGTGAAAAAATGAAATACAAGAAAAACGCACACTATTATATCCCCCTGTACGTCCCAATCCCCAAAAAAAAACAAACAGCAAGATTAAATCGTTGAATATCATACACTTACACTTATAGTTTGTTACATCTTGCACATGCACTCACATCTCCATACTGAGCAACGCATTGCTCGTAACATTTGATATCTTCAATGGCATATAATTCTGAACGACTCTAGTTGATTTTCATCGCATGACTGCATTTTCAGCGCATGACTGTGTTTTCAGCGCAAGAGTGCATTTTCAGCGTACGACTACATTTTCAACGCAAGACTGCATTTTCAGCGCGCGACTAAATTTTCAGCGCATGACTGCATTTTCATGGTACGACTACATTTTCAACGCAAGACTGCATTTTCAGCGCATGAATATTAGAGCAATTAAATGCATTTAAATTTTTTTGACTATTAGAGCAACTACATAATTTTGTATCGCCTCACAATTTTCAATTGTAATTATTACAACACGGTTAAACCTGTCGTTATCCTATACCTCGTTATCCATTATAAATACACATATCCCAGCAAGTGCTTCGAAATTAGAATAAACTTCTAAATTTCTTTTAAGGAAAAGAATAAGTTACACCTCTACCCTAGTATCACGCGTCTCGAAAAATAGAAATAAGAGGTCTTGTTTGTATGAAGCTATAAAAATTCTTTAAAGCCTGTAATTTTTTCAGTTTTCTTTGGTCTGTGTGTGAAGCTGCACAGTGATAAAATATACCAGTAGTTTGCATCATTTCAAATTTGCATCAGTTGACTTACTGTCACCTAATTTCTCGTGTGTTGTTCTTATCGCTGCTGAAGGAACGAGACTGTCGCAAAACTCACATTATGAGACGTTTGCTACGTCTCGGACAATTTAACGGCCGGTCTCCAAATTCAGTGAGCAAGGAATTTCTCCCAAAGTAATGAACGTAGCTCAGTGAAACTTGGTACACATATTCAGAGCTGGGCAGCGCTACTTCGAAATGTAGCGGCCGCTACCGCTACCGCTTCATGCTCTAGATGTGGCGGGCGCTTCACCGTTAGGTCCCAATGAAGATGTTTACCGAGTTTCAATGAGCTACGTTTATTACTTTGGGAGATATTCCTTGCTCACTGAATTTAGAGACCGGCCGCGAGTCCGGCCGTAAAATTGCTCGAGACGTGCTGGGAGAAGTGTTGCCCTGTCCTACCGGTCGGACAAAAGCGCGTGATCGTTAGCGTGGGTTACAACGTGGGCTTAAAATAAATGACTTGTAAATAACTAAATAAAATCCGAAAATAACCTAACTAGAAGGTTATTTTAGTTATTTACAAGTCATTTATTTTAAGCCCACGCTGTATCCCACTCAAACGCTTACGCGCTTTTGTCCGACCGGTCCCTGTCCACTTTCCTGCATTCCTCAGAGCGCAATATTTTTCCAACTCATGCTAAACCGACGGAATATTTTTTTCGTATTAAATGCAATAGAAGTGCCGATTTTGCATATATTTAGCCACCTGCTGCTGCCTTGTAAATAGTTAAATTCTCAACACAGCATTTTACAAATCAATTATTGTTTGCCATGGCCCAGTGTGCTATAAAAAAATGTCCACAGTAAAAATCTGTAGACTGTTGTTTGTATGAGTGCATGCATTTTAATTTTGAATGTCAATTATTCGGTAATCGTTCTCATTCCCATCCGATTATCTTCAGGATTTTACTTATAAACATTCATTTTAAATCATGAAATAAAACTTCGTTGATCACGGAATTTTGTTATACACCTCCGGTATTATTTTACTGATTAGAACAAATAATTTTAACTGCAGGCGACTATTTAGAGCCATATAAATAGTTTAGTAAGCCCTATAGAGTTTCTGCGAGCATAAAAAATGATATTAAGTGGGGAAACTACAAAACTTAATCGGCGCTCTGTACGGTTGCTCTGTCACTGACAGGGACAGCTGCTAGCAAGAATGGGATTGAACGTTTACCGAGGAACCGTATAACATAGAACGGACTTCTGGAAAGATTGAGAAGAGATTTGCAAAAGTATCAATCATTCGACAGGATTAATAGACGTGTTTGTGTAAAAGCTGAGGCCTGCAGCTGCAAAGTTTTATTTTAATATCGACGTTAGGAATGTTCACGCAATCAATAGAGCGTTTACCTTGTAACCGCAAAACTAGGGAACAGGTAATGTGATTATTGGTGTAGTAGGCCGAATCTCTCAGTATGGTTAAATGTAGCCATTTGAGACCCACAGCTGTCTTTTTTGTGGGAAATATGAATGGTTACACTATTTTAGGCTAAACCTATACAATATAGCCAAGGCCCGAGCGCAGGTTCCGTGTCGACTATGCTCAAGAAGTGGCTAACGTCTTCTGGTATAACTGGTAATTACTGGTTTTCGACCTTAACGGGTCAACGGGCTGAGGCTACCGCGAGATTAAAAATTAAGGAGGGTGTTCACCTGAATACATCTGTCAGCTGCTACGCTACTCGTACTCAAAGCACTTGATGGCTATAACCGTTAATGTGAAGCGTGGTTGGGAGGAATGGAAAGAGGTAATACAAGGGCACGGTAAGGCATCGGTAAAGATGAGGCCTGTTGTTAAGACGAGTCACATCATATTTAAAAGTTGTTCATATTCTATTAATGCTGTTTCGTGTAGTAAAGAGCAGTGCATTTTTTCTCGGTTTTGATATACTCTTGATTACAATAAAACCAAACTTTGGGCAATAAAGTTTTCATATGCGGCTAATTTCCTCGCTCTATCAAGATTCACGCTTTTCAGAAAAAAGAGCGTGCATTAAGGCTCTTCAACGGGGGAGTATATTCAACGCTGAGTGCTACTACTCAGAGTGCTACTACTATTCAACGCTACTAATTCTTCAACGGGGGAACAAAGTACAATATATTCACTGCATAGTACAATATATTCACTGTCAACTCCTCAAGGAGGAGCGGAATGAATGAGCGGAACTCCTCAAGGAGGAGTTGACATCAAACGGCATCAACTTTCTTCCTGTACTGGACAGTTAGTTACGCAAGTTAATTATAATGGTATTTTTTCAACACTCCAGAGAGCTAGTTTTCGAACCTTTTTTATCAACAATTTGGTGAATTCATTTGACATTCTATTCTATTACGTTAATAAATTCAACTAACCAAATACTCATGGAAACTATTAGTTTAAGATCGTACTTTTCTCCTCGTGGTTCGATTTCACCGATGAAACGGAAAAGAAAGATTTTCCGGTCAAAGGAAAGTACACGAATACATCTCATGATGAAATTGCATTGCAGTATTTGTAACCTGTTTCAACTGTATGGCTGCTTTCGAACAGAGAGACGTTCAAATTGACATGAATTGCTTTATAGATTGCCTCTAGCGGTTCATGATCGAATTTCCTAGCAAGCTTCAATAACACTTATTCGTATTGTCGCACATTTCAGGCATATACCGTTCGAAACTCACATTCCACTTTAGGAGGCGGCTGTTTTTTTTCATTATGAACGTCTTAGCAAATTGTTGAGATTAGAATTTTATTTTAAAAAACTCGTTCAATTGAGGACCCAATCGAAGTTTATATTTTTTCGTTGGTTTACTTAAGCTTTCTTCCGAAATTAACAGACTTTGAAATTTAGTTCCAAGTTCTGCCTTGTGACCTGCAAGTCAATGCGCAATAACAGTCTCTAAAGTTTAAACTTATTTAATAGATTTTAAACCTTTATATTAGATTCTGAGAAACAATATAACTAGATTAGATTCTGAGATACAAATATATTATATTAGATTCTGAGATACAATTTAACTAGATTAGATTCTGAGACACAATTATATTATATTAGATTATGATTATATAAGATTCTGAGATACAATATAACTATGTAACAGCTCATGAGCGGAAGCACTCGTCTTCTTTCCGGTTGTGAAATATTAATATGAATTAAGAACTGAGTAAAAAGAACTCAGTGAGCAATTTAATGCGGAATGAAGAACAACAAATTTATTCCATCATTATCAGATAAACTTTGCCATTGAAATTACAATCATTCTATTCTTCATTAGGCGAAGACAATTTAATTAAACCTAAGAAGATTCGTGAAGAAATAAATACCTCAAACAGCATCAGATTTATTATGGAAAACAAATGGGGCATAAATGATTCTTTTTCCTAAGACTTTAATGTAATTACTTGAAATCTGTTCAAGAAAATTATGCAAGATATTAATTTTTGATGGAGAAACTCGTGCATTCAAAGAAATTTCCACAGTAATAACTATGAAAGAATAATCGCTAATTCATTATTAAATGAATGCAGTGAATGAATAACTGTACCAGTTAGAAATTAATGTAAAGCACTTTTATTTCATCTAACGTTCCAGGAGTGTTTTCATTGCGTTATTAAAATAAGTGACTGTAGATTTAATTTAAATGCTGAAGCATTTGAGCAACATTTCGCTCATCAATTACCGCCTAAGCACTTCGCCGGCGGAGCTTAGGTCCCAATAAAAAAAAACAGCTAAAGTTTACATTCACAAGCTTTTGTTTCTGTTGAATTTTCTTTTAGATCAATAAATGATAAAGACTGCAGCAGCAAAAGTTTCTCTTCACGCTTCTAAAAGCGGGAGTAACTTGGCGAGCAAGAACACGAAGCTAATCCAGAGTTGTAGTTTTGCGTTCAAGCGTCTTATACGCATAAAGTTTAAATTCATGAAGATTAATAAAACAAAAAAGTTTTGAAGTTTTGAACTTCATGAAAATTATATAAAGACTGAATCGTGAATATGATCTAAGTAATTCTTGAAATTAATAATAATTGCAATATAATGAATAATAGGTTTGATTCATAAGCTGAGAAAACGATATAGGTATATATATACAGAGTGTCCCAAAAAAACGATACTCAACTATGAATGGCTGTAACTCGAAAAGTAATAGAGTTGAAAACATTTGGAAGGTCAGGATTTGTTTTTCTCCATCTCTCCACCAAAAATCAGACAGATCAATGTAGCCATAAGCGTTTGATAGAACTTTCAGTGACATATGCTAAAATCGTGCTTGCCAAAGTTTTAGTACGATCATTCTGCATAATCATTACGTTGTCTTGACATGTTTTCTTTTCGCTGTTTTATTTTTTGTATCTTTGGTAGACAAAAACATGGCAATCTTTGGTGAGAGACAATCATGGCAATCTTTGGTGAGAGACAATCATGACAATCTTTGGTGAGACAAGAACATGGCAATCTTTGGTGAGAGACAATCATGGCAATCTTTGGTGAGAGACAATCATGACAATCTTTAGTGAGAGGCAATCTTTGGTTTTGAAATTCACTCTCACCCAATCGAATTTCGAGTGTTCAATCGAGTTGAGAGTGTTCAAAGACGTGCAACAAGGATAATACCAGGATTAAAGGGCAAGTTTCTCACCAAAGATTGCCATGATTGTCTCTCACCAAAGAGTGCCATGATTGTCTCTCACCAAAGATTGCCATGTTTTTGTCTCACCAAAGATACGAAAAATAAATCAGCGAAAAGAAAACATGTCAAGACAACGTAATGATTATGCAGAATGATCGTACTAAAACTTTGCGCAAGCACGATTTTAGCATATGTCACTGAAAAATCTATCAAACGCTTATGGCTACATCGATCTGTCTGACTTTTGGTGGAGAGATGAAAAAAAAAACAAATCCTGACCTTCCAAATGTTTTTAACTCTATTACTTTTCGAGTTACAGCCATTCAAATTTGATTATCGTTTTTTTTGGGACACCCTGTATAACTTGAGTGTCATTTACTGCAGACAATTCAAAATTGTGATAAATTACAAATGAAAATTTGTTCATGTTTGAGTCACTTTGAAATACTGCAATCTAGAAATTAAATTCTACGACCTTAAACACAAACGAACGTTTCCTTAGAGTCTAGAACGCAAATCTTTAAGTTTATCTTTTGTCCTTGGACTGAGATTCCTAACCCTCTTCCGAGCCGTCCGCTTGTGTGGGTTATATTAAGCGGAAAGAGCTTCGCTCTCCGGACAACGTCTGGTTATCGCTCGACGAAAGACCGAGAGATTAGAAAGTGACCAGATAAGGGACAGAGGCAAGAAATTTTTGCGAAAACATACACGCAAAATTTTAAGTGACCGTATATAAGGGACAGAGGAAGAAAAATTGTACGATAACATATACAAGCAAAAATTTAGGTGACCAGATAAGGAGCAAAGGGAAGAAAATTTTGCGATAACATACACGCGAAATTCTATGTAACCAGATAAGGACCAGAGGCAAGAAAATTGTGATATAACATACACCAAATTTTTAGTGACCAGATTAGGAACAAAGGCAAGAAAATTGTGAAGTAACATACACGCAAAATTTTAGGTGACCAGATGAGGACCATAGGCAAGAAAATTGTGAAATAACACACACGCAAAATTGCAAGCTAAATCGAAAAGTTCGACGTTCAAGGCATCGCTGGATGAAAAGAACGCAATTGCACGAACCTTATAGCCTATTTTGAAATTTCATGAAGGCAGTAAATGTTTGAAATAATTTTGAAATGTGCTATAAATAAAATACGTCGCAAAGCAAATGTTCTGTTATTCAAATTTGAATACAAGCCGGCTAACAGAAACCAGTGATCTGCCTCAAAAGAAAATCGTACAAGAAATCTTGAGGAAATACCGCACTCTATGAATGGTCTTGAAAAGCTTCAATGATGACGTCTATGACTGACATTGTGAGCTTCAAAACTGCTCATTTTTGTTCCTAAAGCCTCCTAATGGAGTCAGAGAGAACTTCTTTTCAGAACTTGTATGACGATAAAGATAAAGTCAGAGAAAGTTTTGAAACTCGCCTACGCCCTGCTTCATGTTTCCTGTCGACCGATAAAGGATTATTGGAAGGCGATATAGAAACCTCGCAGATTGAACGAAATAATAATTTTAAATTCATTTCATTGTATAATTATCTAATTGTAACTAAATTTTAATTTAAAAATTAGTAATTAACTGCATTATCTCACATTTCCTGGAGATATTTTGTCAAATCACAAATATTTGTCAAAGCTTAATACGTGAAGAAAAATAAAAAAAATATGAATCTAAAAAACTTTACTGAAGCATTTCCAAAAGCATCAAAACCGTTTACTAAAAAGATTGCCTGGGGAAAAGTAATATTTCGATAAAACAGAACTTGGCAAATGTGAGAAGATTTTTATACGAGGTCAGACGCTCTAGAAACAGGGTTTGATAGAATATAAATTTCAATAAAATCTAAAAAGTTTGTTGTTACAAAGTTTGAGGAATATGCAGAGAACTTATTTGAAATTTGCAGTAAATAAAACCATTAGCTCGCTTTATTGAGTATCATAATAAATTCGCTCAATTAAATATTGAATATCATAAAATGTTTTGATACAATACAGTAAAATATGAAATTTGTCAAAATGCGTGTATGAACCATTATGCATAGTTGCTCGAATTCAGACTTTGCGACCGGTATAACGTAGAGTTTAATGTCGATGCCACGTGCATTTGGAGAATAAATACTAATATATTGAGTAATTTTTCGCTTGATTGAGCCATCAATCAAACATAGCATTTCTTACTGCGGCTTGAGTCATCTCCAAATTAACACCACTAAATTACATATTTTGATTTGGAATTTATTCGAAAACACCGCATCAAAATAATTTTTGCGATAGAGCGTTCAACTGCCGATGACAAAAATTAATCGCAAACACGTGTTTTCAATGTGATTATTTTATTATTCTTCGATACGACGCTTCTAAGAAAAGCTGTTCGTGTACTTGTTCCACACGATCAGACTGAGAATTGATGTAAATAAGTCATTAAGTTTCGAGGCTTGCTGAAAGAAAAATATTAAATTCAGTGCAATGGTTCAAATCTCTCGATCGTTTAACAAAATACTGGAAGAAATTCCTCAGACGAACAATATGTTTTACGACTATAAACTATTGATTGAAGTTTTTAATCTGATTACAAGCAGAATCTGTCATCATTGATAGAAACGTTTGGCAGATCTGATCCGAGATTTCATCGTCTTGAACGGCGTGAAATTCTTCGCATTCTCTACAATATTTCAGTGGCTCCTCATGTCAAAGTTGTCGTACACTTTTTTGGTCCAAAGGCTGAGAATTTAGAGAACAAGATGATTCTTCTAGGCTTCAGACGCGAGGGAATTGACAATGTTTCAGGGTAAAGGTCGTGCAAAGGCTGTCTGACAATCCAATCAGGTCTATAATGTTATCGTAACGGCTTCTAAATTGTGTCATTTGGTCTTCACGATCTGAATTCAGGTTTAGTTCCTGCCCAAATACCAAGATCGACCGTATTCAAACCAGGAATATATTATATATATACATTTTTTGTTTCGGGACGATATTTGAATTTAGACAATTATGCAAAAAAAAAGACAATTATTCAACTCTGTTTTTATGTTGACTTTGAAATTTTTAACACCACCGATGCAATCTAAGGAAAGAAATAGCTCGTCAATTCAATTTATGATAATATATTACAAAATCTCAACATAAATTTAAAGTATAGTTATATTATACGTATAAATTTTAACAAATGAATATAAAATGTATGAAATGAGTTATTCGTGAGCACGAGCAGCAGGAACGCTTTAACCCTCATGCCAGGCTAAGCTGAGACAATATCTAATAAGTGACAGCGGCTGAATATTCGAGTTACCAGGAAATTCAAGCCCTGCACCTGAGCAATAATATTCTAATTCGAAATTAATTAGTCGTCTCCGCTTACAGCTAACTTCAGTAGCACGCATACGGTATGAAGTAAAATTTGTTGTTTCAATATAATTACCGGATATTTACAACATTTGTTATAAATTTGATAATAAATAAATTTGATAATATTAATTACTGAAAATCGTCTCAGGCAATTTTTATCAGAAGATGTGAATGCAGAAGCAATACAGAAGCACAATTCTAAACACCAACAGTGCTCGAGGTCTCAGAGTTATCTGCTAAAAATTTATCACGAGTTTTACGCTAAAATGGGGAAATTTTGACAATAATGATGGTATTATATTTTTTTAAAAATGAGGCGTATCAATAATAATATAATAATTTTAAAATAATGCAACGTATCAATAATACAACACTGTTTACAATACAAAACACAAATAAAAAAAACTTTTTCTGTACCTCAAGGTTCAACATCTTTGAAATGGAACGTATTTTCAGAAAGAGATGCAAAACGTTACATAAAAAATTGAAATTCGACTTTTTAATGCATCAACAAAAAAAGAAGACAATAGAAATAGTTTGAAACGAAGATGAACGTTAATAATGCGGTCACTTTTGTGACCGCAATTACCTGAGCTCAACAAAAAAGACAACCTAACAATTTAAAGAGTTTTTCAACTTTTTTTAATGTACAATTTTTATTGGTGCTCATACAAGAATACGTACCCAACAGATTTTAAAACTAAGAAACGTACCGTTAAGAGTTTACTCTACGAAACGTAGCGGACAAATTTACTTATCACAGTGCACGCAATGTGTAACTAAAAATGTGTACGAGTTACACAGTAGAAAAAATGAACGGGGACTGGGAGCAGGCACACCAAACGCATAGAGTGGAATTAAATCGCGTAGCATGTGTACAGTACAGAGCATCGCGTGCAGATGAACTTGTTTACAGTGCTGGCAACGAGCCCTGGAGTATACATCGAAGTATCGGTTTCCTTTGAGAGATGTTGGCTGGTTGTTGTTGCTGCATGCGTACAAATTACTGCTTAGAGTTCTGCTCCAAGCAGCGTAAATTTGTCAGCAAGCAACATGTCTTCCGTTTTTTTATCTTTGAGCTTCACACAAAATGCCATTAAATTTGAGTACATCCTTCTGTTGTGCATGGGTTGAATGCAATTAACCTCAAGTTTTCTCATCGATGCATGAGACAAAATTAAAAATAAATAAACTTTCACATTATGCTTTGTCGCCTGGCTGACAACATTCATGATATTATATTTTTTGTCGTAGCTTGATTACTACACAACATGAAATATTGATCGCACAATGGCATTAATCTCTACAAAACCAATACCGCGCACACTTCCCATCATTTTTTCGTCATCAGGAAATAGGATTTCACGATCGGAATAATTGCTTTAGTTATCAGAGTCATTTATTGCCTTTCCTTAGATCCGTACGTGACCGAATAAACTCAATTTCATAAACTCATTAACCGAATAACCTCAATTTTCATAAACTCGTTATCTTTAATTTGTTATTAAACAAATTAGCCTTCTCCGTTTTTTTGCGGTTAATTTGTGAATTGCAAAATTGCATGACTGATAATTCGTGTACATTCTGGAAACATAACGGACATTCAAAGTGCAAATATTTTTAAAACTTTCGTTCGTTGGGTAACGCAGACCTCAACTACGTAACGTCAGAATTACTTCATTTATGCATAGTAATTAATAATTAAATAACATTCCCCTGCAATGGTCTAACATCGCTTCTGAGGCCTTTTAAATTAATGGCCTCATCAATTCTCAAAGGAAAAGATGAATATTTGCATCCATATATTCCCATTTACAATAATGTAGCATCCACTTTCAACGCTAAAGAAAATATTGGTGTTAAATTCTTTACTTGAGAGACCTGAAATCAATCAGATAATATCAATTAACAGTGCTAAAAGATAGGAGGTGAATCGCCTGTTAAATAGTCATTGGAATTGCCGTTTATTCATTTTTTTCAAACTGCTACTTCCTACGCGAGTAAAAAAGTAAAGTATCATTGTTTATTCCTCTGTTGGCCTTCGTTTACCAAGGCTATACAAATTTTTTCGAAAAACCAAGACGAACTTAAATAAATGGCTGCTGCCTTCAATCGCAAATCGTTTTATTTTCATTAACAATTTCACTGCACCTGCTTGAAATAACGCAATGTCAAACATGTACAATGTTTGATGGAATGAAATCAATGCACGATGACGTTACGATCGCTGGTGAACACTTGGAATTTGAAATTTTTAATCTTAATTTTTTTCACTATCATTCTGCATGCAGTTTAATAATTGTGCAATTAAAGATAGAACTGAATAAAAGCAGATTTATTGTCTCCAGGTTCCGCCGCTTGAGCTTAATGATATCGCATCATTCAGGCTGGTCCACAATTATGCTGCTTAATCCATGTTTAATTAAGGGACGGATGCTCGTTAATCACATTTCAATAGACGAAAATATTACATGAATTAAAGCCCCTGAAGTTGAGTCCCTTTATAGACGAATAAATATTCTTAGCTTACTGTACTTCAAGTTATATTGTCTGTCATATTTCTCTTCAAACCTTCATAGTAGTCCCATTATTAATGGCAAGGGAGGAGAATTTATGATCTATCGAATCTACAGTTGAAAATAATATCACACGAAATAATTATGCAGCCGTTATTTAAATTCGTTATATACTTTTGGAGTAATTCTATCACATCAGTTCTGACTTGAAAACTATAATATGAAATCGTCCAAATTAATGAACTCAAATTTAATCTCACTTTTTTTAGGTTAGATTAGATTTAGAATTTTAGCAATTTGCAAGTAACACACAATTTGCTGAACTCACGGTAATAATCACTTAGTTTCAGAAAAAATGGTCACAGTCAAACATTTGTGAAGTGCTTCACTGTTTGTAAGATTAAAGATCACAATTAACTAATGATCATTAATGATCATAGTGTGCAAGCTTTGTGCGAGAAAATAGCCAAAGCCTAGCATTTGAATAACACTCTATTTCTTTGCACAGGCACAGTACCAGGCACGATCAAATTTTCAACTGGAGCATTAAAAACTGCCCGGATCTGACCATTTGGCCCTTTTATAAGTCTAAAAATTCTTGCAAAATTCGTACAGTTCGTGAGCCAAGAAATTCGCTCAATATTTTCGCGTGAATTTGCAATAATCAAGATAACTGTCAAGCAATCAGCAACATTACTAAAAATCAATCAATTACATTACTTTTACTCAATCACGGACATCACATTTAAGCAACCAAAATCCTTATTTCAATCGATAAGCAACATTACTATTAAAGATACACAGCATTACTATCGAGCAATCAACAACATTACTTTCAAGCAGTCAACAACCATACCGTTCAGTAATCTACAGTATTTCTGTCGAGAAAATAACAGCATTAGCACAATCGACAACATTATACTTTCAAACAATCGACAGCATTACTTCCCAGCAATTTACAACAATACCGCCAAGCAATCAATAGCATTACTGTATAGCCATCAACAATATTACTGTCAATATCATTGATAAACTTTCATGCAATCAACAACATTACCTAAGAGCAATCAGTAGCATTACTTTCAAGAAATCATATAAATTAAATTCAACCTCTTAAGCAATTAAAAATCCACGTAATCGCGGTTCCAAATATCGTGGCTGGGAAATGCTTCGATGTTTTTGGCAATGCTCATGATTTGCGTGGCTGTCAAGGGGCTGTCACTCAAGGCCTGAGAAATGAGCAGAATGTCGGGCTGGTGTGATCGCTTTAGCCGAGCCTTGCTTACGTTGTCGTGGGATTACCACGGTCATTTGGAAGGCTTCGATTACGCTGAAAACCGAAGGGAATGCAGGCTTTTCGATAAAAAAATTTGCGCGAAATTACCATTCGTTAGAATTTAGGTGCGCCAAATTTGAGAGTCAGAATATAGAGCACATCGACTGCATGAGATGTGTTCCACAAAATTCTGTTTAGTATGACAAGCTAAACTCGATTTAATGAGCGGAAAATAATTAATAATGCTGAGCCCAATACGAATATTTGCTAGATGACGTAAAATAATACAGTTTATAGTTCAGTATGGGGAGATGCAAGAAGGTGAGAGACTGAATAATATTGAGCATCGTATTCAAATCAAGTGCAAATGACAGCATGAAGCACTAGACCACGCAACAAAAATATTCTATGTAAATAGCTTTGTGACGGCTATTTAATGCAAGACTCACCGAAAAATCATGTGCTTCATTCCGACAAATTTGTGAGACAACATGGCCACGGGCAACACACAGCTGTATCTAAACATGCTCAGGTTTGTTGTTAGGCAAGAAAAATGCTCGCACCCTGGAAATGCCTGCGACATTGTTGCGACAATCAATACACTTCAAGCTCAAAAAGAAGTGATGTCAATGCAAGCAGAGTGACTGAACGTCCACGAGAAACAACAAACTTATTTACTAGTAAATTTTCGTTTATTTGGGAAATTATTTTTAACCGCATTACATATTGCGCTTCTTTTATAAATAACCCGAATAACCATTCTTCCAGATTAGTGGCACGGATAATATTGTAAATATCAGATGATTTGAGTTTAATAATATGAAGAAAAAAACGGCTTAAAGATTTAATAGGCCAGATTAACAGAAATGAAAACTTAGGAAACTACGAAATCAATCGAATATTGCTTGAAGATGCATGCGAAGAAGCGTCAACAGCTGGAACACATTCATTTTGCTCCTCATTAACCCAAAACTAATATGAACTTACATGATTAATACGAAGCCTCTTCTAATGATTAACTCATTATAATTACCTCGAATCGTAATTTATCTCCTTCCAAAATTAACTAAAAACTCAAGATCTGATTTCAGAATTAACTTGCAACCCAATATACCTAAATAGGTAACGAGAGAACAAGGTTGGACAGTCAATCTGGGCCGTTGTCTTTTTTCGCCTACAACATGGAAATTTGATTCTAAATCTCTTATTGAAACAAATTAAAAAATTTTTTAAACCATTAAGCTAAACCGTGTCCACATTGCTATAAATTTTTAATTTATTTTTGTTATAGTTTTTGATGAAACTCACAAAGTATTTAACAAACGTGAAAGAAGTCTGTGAAAGTTTGACCCAATATTGAACACAACAAAAGGACTTTTGATTTCAATGCTATGGAATTGGAAATGTCACGCGATCAAGAGCCGAGGTAGACTTAAAATCTAAAGTTTCTTTAAACTGTAACTGCAGTGTTCAACATCCATATCAAATGTTTTTGCAGTAATTTCTACACATGATTTTTACAAAAACATCAAAGTTCCTCTCTCGATCATGCTCACATCGTCTATTATTGAAACGACAATACTTTTCCCAGGTAAATTGTGCACGCAACTGCCCATTTTACATGCAAATTTTCCACTGAATATTTCACAACTCACACAAAACTGGAGCAGCAACAGCTCAATCCTATGAATAAGTGCACCTTCATCATCTAAACGTGAAACTTCTGTGTTGTCATTGTCTTGATTCAGTGCTAGGCTTGAGCCGAGCGCTGGTCTGGAAAAATGCGCATCCACGCCATGGATGTGAGCCAAAAAGGCCTCGAAGGCCCAGGGCAGAACCTCGGACATCATCTCAGTCTTATTTATGCCGTCATTTATCTTAAGTTCTGTGACGCCTACGCTGTACAGCACATGACACATGCGATGCCAACGGCCATGCCTACTGACGGTCGGGATGTTTTGCGTGGCCCAAATATCGACAACCCTTGTCGAAAGTTGGATCATCTCCTACGAAAATTACAGCGCTCTCGGCTAAGGTTTTTATAAGAAGGAAGAGTCTATGGACTCCCTCCAGCTCGTTGTTCTAGTATTGGTATGGTACATAAATGGTAGTTGCACTTGTCAGAAGTTTGTTCATTGTTTCAGAGAACAATAAAGTTGGATAAAGAAGATCTTATAGGGAGAGATCAGTTGGAAAAATGATGAGTTACCAGTTTTATGTTACGTAAATGATTTTTCTTTTTCTGTCAAGTGTTAAATCATCGACTTGGATTACGTCATGTATGAATATGACGTGTTGAGAAACGTCATATATGACGTGTGGAAAAATTTGAATGGCAATAAATGCAAAACTTTCCCTATACTGTCAATAACTCTATTGAATAAAACTGTCCTGAGATACACGATCTCATTCTAGTTAAATTTTGTGTTTTTCTTCACTTTCACAACTTCATTTACCATTCTGTGCATATTATCATAGAAATCTTCGGTAAATCCGCCCCTAAAGGATGCGATGTAGCTCCATGCCCCTGCATGTGCCAGACGCAGTCTAACAACAAACGCTAAAGCCAGCATTTCAATTACACTGCGAGTTGAAACTTGAGAAAAGTGTCCTCGATTTATGGATGCGACATCAGGCTCACAAATGAGAGCGTTACAAAAGTTGGTGTTGTGCCACAACTCTGAGTCACCCATCACCATTTCACCCTTGGCTTTCAGTATTCGTTTGGCCTCAATAAACATTCAACTCTACAAACACGATCAGTTACAACATTTAGGTCAAAATGTTTGTATTTATTATGGTATTTTTTTTAAGTTGGCAATGAGGATGATGCTTATCATGAACCATCTAGTTATAAACGTGAATGAATTGTGCAAAAGTTTTTCTGTTCGTACTGAAGCCTTGTAGTATAGAATGAGCTTCCAGGTTTCTTTAAGAGACGCCAAAAACGTAATTATGTATGATAAGATGATTTTCATATATAGTTCACAGACACAATAGTTAAATGTATTTACATCGCTACATTTTAAATAATAATGTACCTGAAAGATTCTATGAATGAAACATTGATTATTTATCCTTTTTTTTTTTGACAGGACATTGATCGTTTCAGTGACAGAGCAAGCGATTGTTTATTCAATGTGTTTGATATCGATTTACCCTGCTTACAAATCTCATTTAAAATGATGGGCTTCGTTATTTATTAGTAGTTCGTTCATATTCCTTTCTCATTACCTTCTATCAACATTCCAATTTCTTCGCAAGTTAAAAATTTTCCTCTCCATGTTGTACATTTCAGAGCAACGAAAAAATTAGAGCAACAAGGCAAAATCAGCAGATCGACAACGTCTACAGTTTTATTTTTGATAAATTAGCAAACACGGAAAGTCAAAACCTGCGTAATGCCAAAAAATGTTACTGCATTTTTCTTCAACAAATTTAAAAATAAATAAACAAATAAAAAAACAACGTCAAAGTATTCAAACTGGAAAAATTAAATTCAATATTCCCCGAGGAAATTTTCTGCGAATGGCAAGAAATGATGGGATTTTTTACTTTTCCTCAAGAGGTTCATCCATGATTTTGCCTTTCCCTGCTTTGATCCAGCACGCCTAATGCTATACGAACTTTGTCTTTAAGTGCATTGCCTTGCTTGACAACGAATTATTAATTAAGCACTTGATGGAAGTCTGTTGCTGATCATGGAGATTCAAAGCAGCGCAGATTACTTTTAAAGCCAGAACGTCTTTTAAGCCTTGGGCCTTGGATTGCTCCCAGTTCAGAGATCTACTGAGTAATTTATCCCTGACAGTTTTCAGTTGTTTTTTTTTTCAGATTATTTATAACAAGCGCTGGGTTCAACCGGGTTCATCTGCAGCAATCTTGGCAGTGCAATTAGATAGGGTCAGCTCAAGCAATTTGCTTAACTAAAATTACTAAAATTCAAAATAGCTAGATGGCTTCGTGCCTGGCTGTATTTTGTATTAGATTACCGGATACTGGGTAATAATCTCTAATAATTTATACGTCGGAATAGGACAAGTAATTACATAGAAAATCAATATTAATCAAATGGGACAATTTTACAGGGAAAATTAATAATGCCAGTTCTAGTTATAGATTTGCTGAACCGTTTTGCTAAGAGTAGAGCCCTTCATTAAAATAGGTTTGATCAAAAGGAATGCCGTTTTTATTCAAAACTACTTCGGAGCTTAGTTCTTGCAGCTGTCTAATAATTGATGCCGAATTAAAGTCAGAGAGTCATGACATTTGTTGAATCGTTGTCTCCACTATTGTCCGACTTATTAGACAGCTCGAAAACTAAATTCCAAACTATAGTTCGTCATGCCAGCGTCTTCGGTTCGTAACTTCGGCATTCTGCTGGACTCGGAACTTTCAATGAACTATCACATTGCCTAAGTCACCACCGCTACCGCTTGTTTTGGCGCTCTACGACGAATACGTAGCGTCAGCCACTGTCTCGACACGAGGCACGATTTCTGAAAGTGTTTCATGCTTCAAATTATCGATTCTCTCTGAAATCTTTGGAAAAAGAAATAAATAATAAGCTGTGTCTTCTTTTGCAGTGTCCATGATTTGATACATCAGAAAGTAAAGTCCATCTAAGACGCGAATCAAATTTTTCGGATGCATTGCTTTGTTGTGATTAATAAGAATGAAATAGTTCCAGATTGTGAATATTCGGCAGACAAATTTCTGAAGTCATTGTTATATATTTAAATTATTTTATAAGTTCAAGACCAATCTCAGAAAGATGAAAAATTCCGACGGGAATTGTCCATGCATAAAACAAAATTCCCTAAGGACTTTTTTAATTTAGAAAAAAATGCAGTCAATAATTCAGCTCAGAGATATTAGAAATTTATCTTTAATTTTTTAACATTGTTACTGCGAGTCTTACGACGTCAACAGTCGCACGAAAGGTATTATTTTTCACGCAATTTCTTCCATTTCCTTTTGTTGAAACTGAATACGATCCTGCGCAATTTCGGTCTTGAAAACATCGCACATTTTTTCTCAGGATGAACATTGTTTGTTGCGCTTCCGGTAAAATCTCTCAGCACTAATTACTTTTAATGCACAGCCACTATAAGATAGATTTTATTAGTCATCCGAGATGCTTATTATTTCATTACGGCATTCGAGTAAATATATTTCGCCTGAAATAATTACAGAACTCAAATAGCTTGAACAAATCTTTTAATTTTTAAACGCGATATAATTTAAACTTTTTCAAATTAATGGCGCGAGCTCGGAGGTTTTAAATAAATGATTGTGAAGCGCGCTTGAAGGAAATACAGGGTGTAAACTCTATTTGGAAATTGATGGAATCAGGTTACAAAGAGAGTGAATACTATCATATCTTTATACTATGAAAACGATGAGCACTTTCCAAAGAAATTCTTCATTACAAAAACACTTGAAAATTGAAAAATTATAACAGAAAACTTTAATCTCAAAGTAAATTTAATTATTAGGGAAATTTCATGCAGGTAGCATGACACCACTCTTTTTTTCCCGACGAGAAATCAGTCATGAAAATTTGTGCGCATTTTTGGTCGCTAACCAAAGCCAAAGTAAGGCAGGCAGAGCTTCTACCATGAATCCATGCTGGGTAATAATTTCTTATTTTATTTCCATTTACTAGAAAATTGCTTGTCACTTCCTCAGTTTTATGCAGATGACACAAGTCGAGTTGACGCTCAAGTCGGGCGGAATTTACAAAATACTAAATATTCTTGCTAAGTAAACGAAATCTTGCATAAAACTTGAAATCTTACATAACTTAAATCCATAAAAAATCAACAGATGAGCAGGAAAATCACACAAATATTGTCATCTCAAGATCAATTCTCCGGCTTAAATTTTTACGCTAGTTATAATTGCAAATCGCGTTCGATAGCATTTCAAATTTTCTGTTTGAATCAGATATTTGATGTAAAATAATTGATTTATTGTGAAAATATATAAGGTAAGCATAGGTGCCTTGCTAAACATGAGTGGACTGAAGCGAAGTCAGTTCAGCTCTGTTAATTTTGACAGGTTGATTAATAATTAAAAGCACAAATTAATAATGGCAATGCAAATGATCAATGCAAGCCCCTCACGCTAGTTATAAATGAGCTCGCGATGCAGTGCAAAACATACTCTGTAGTCATCACAGACTTAAAAGTGTACATACTTGGTCGTGAAAAACCTTTTGAAAGTAAGAAAAGAAAAAAATATATTACATGATAATAAAATAAAAAATATAGTTTTGGTAATTCAAACAGACTTGATTTTTAAATTTTTGCTTTATATGAGAGTGTCGCCCCGATGTCCAAAGGACGTTTACACTTCAATCGAAATTAGCATATTCGCTATAATAATAGATAATTGATTTTTAAAAATATTTTTTATGTGTTTAGATTCATTGTTTGTTATTTATTTGTTTTATATTTATTTATTTATTGCGACGGGACAATTCGTTTTCTGTAAAATACTAATAATATTCATGTATACGTTGATTAAACGTATTAATTATTATTATTCGGTGTACGTTTCAGTACGAAAGTCTCGTTCAACGACTCAAGTTAGGTCTTAGTCTAAAGTTCATGTTCGTACTCGATCATTTAATTTACGAGCCTGAGTCACAGTTCAATCCCAACAACTGCATATCAGCAGCATATGTAAAACTTTCTCATACATGTCTACATAATTGAAAATCATTGATTTACTTCGCTCATATGAGTTAATTATAACGTCATATGCTGCCACGTCAGTGCGTACAGAGACCGAGATGATTGTTTGTTTTCCAAGGCACAAATTCTGTGCAACTTTGCCGGGCTAAAGCGACCGCACCACTTAAACTTTACCAAGAATTGACAGGCAAGTGCTGTCGTGAGCGTAACGCAGGTCATTACCAGATCTTAAAAAAATTCCCATGCTGTGTCATTAGAGCAATGCAAGTTTGCAACGCACGCTAACAAAAATGGGCAATGTGAATGTATAGTGTGTTCGCAAGTTATGCGCGTCACTGTATTGCTAATGGTTTAAACTGTATGGATAAGGCATAGAAACGCGAATATTTTACTAAAGCCGTTTAATGCACCCTAATAATTGTAAAAATCCCCGCTATCGTTTTTTGTGTTGTTTCACTTAAATTCTAGCTTTGGATTAAAAATGATGAAGGTAAAATTTTACAACATTCGATGCGGAACATATGCATTTTTCCCGGCAATATGCAATTTTTAGAGGTATATTAAGTTTGCATTAAAAATTGTTTAATTTGGTTCATTACGGTCGTATTTACAGTAAAATTAGGACACATTTTAAATTTTTTGCACGCCATTTTTCCGAGCGCGTGTCATGAAGCGTTGCGATGCTTTAAACTAACCAATTAACTCCGACCAAAATCCTGCTTAGCTTTTATACAGAGGCTGAATTTAAGAACATTAGGGTAATTTTACCTCGTTATCTGTATTTTTAAGGACACATTCTACCTTGCATTGACGCTTCCTCTAAAAGCTCAGCAAAATATGGCTGGATGTCGGGCGACAGAATTACGGCCCTCTACGAGCGAACTTATGATACAAAGAGGATATTTAACAGATAATTTCAAGAAATTTCTGGAAGCAACGATCAGGATTATGGTTGGCTTGTGGACGTTTCTGAGTGCAGAAAAATATTAAATTCGTTATCGAAATGCCGACGGCAAATGCCATTATTTTTCACGGTCTGTTTACATGAAAGACATTTACGCATGTTCATATCAATTGAATTGCAGCTAAAATCGGGCACGATTATATTTTGAAAATTAGTATTCGTGTAATAATTTTTTTTATTTCAATCATTGCAATTTCAACTATTGCATGTTTAAAATTCGATTAGGTTGGAAATTAATTTAGCATCATCATGTTAACGATTCAAATACCTATTAAAAATGGTCTTTTTAATGTCTATCATTAAATATCATAGTTAATCCTATCAACAAATGTTAATTAATGTTAATGCCAATTAAAAATAAAAAATTGTAAATTTTTAGTTTTTAAATTAAAAATTTTACAGTTTTTAACTTTTTAAATTTATAATCCTAATTAACATATGTTCCTGTTATACCCTTTAACAAATTTAATTCAGACTGAAATTCCTAACGCTTACAAAGATTACTTACGCCTATGAATACAACACAGCAGCGCAAAAGTTAAGACAGTTTAAATTAAATTGCGTAATCTTTTAATATTATAAATTATCGGTAATTATCACGGATAAAGTGAAACTTATAATGAATTTGAGCAAATCAACAAGCTATTATTTTTGATACGAGTTAATCACCCTTCCCTGAATATTTCTTTTGTTCGTTACAAAACATACATCGAAGAAATTTCCGGAAAAAAACAGAACATTTCTGCAATAGGGATCTGAACTAACGTTCGAGTTCTCGGGTATTTGAAATGCATGTTTTGGTTTTGATATGAGCTCAGCCTGTTCCTTCAGAAACACGCCCTAAAATGTGGGAGAACCTTATAATTAAATAATGAAAACCGAAATTTGACGGCAAAGGCAACCTCGACACTTATGAAATAATTCACCAGTACACACCATTAGAGGCGAAGCCAGGTTCTCAGAATACCAGGGCAATCAGTTAAAAATTCATCTAGTGAATCTTGCGATCCGGGTGAATATAATAATAGGATAAGCTCTTCGCAAAAAAGCTGTCATTTCCCCACTATTCTTGTCAAAAGTTCCAGTTGAAAGTTATTCCGGTAGTCGTGTAATGAGTTCCATTTCAATTGATATGCCCACCAATATTGTGTGAATTCATAGTGTGTGCATATATGTATGATAAATAAACTTAATCTGTAATTGAAAGCCAGTTTTAAACTTTTGTGTAATTTTAACAGTAAGCTGGCACCAATGGAACTGGAATCAACAAAAACTTCGAACTTTAAAAAGATGTAATTGCTTGAAAACCAGCAAATAATACTCTGAACAATTAGCTTGAGATTATTTAATATATGTTATTGAATCATAGAAGAATCCTATATGGATCTTCTTCATCGCATCTATCGTCTTGCTGCCTGAAACAGAGCGCTGTTTAATGCTGTGCTGATGGTCGTTTGACTTGACAGAAAACATTTGTCATCTCACCAGCATATTAAACGATTTCCAGGTGGAATTTCAGAGCATCCGGCATTCTTTATTCGCTTTGCAACTTATATCCTTTCCGTAAAATGATACGAAACGTTCTCTTTTAGGTCATGTTCTATACATGGATATAAACGCATATAAAATAGACCCCAGTAACTTGCATTGACGATTAAACTTAGCCGTTAATGTCAAGGCCTGTGAATCTAAGATTTTTTCCATTTTTAAGAATTTATTGAATGTTGCCTTCTCGCAAATACAGGGTGCGGCGCGGGAACTTACTTATTTGAATTGCGCGCCACGTGGCGGCCATTAGTCCTTGGAAGGTGGCGCCATGCGCAATATGGTGCGCGGGCTATGAAGTTTTTCGTCTACTTGTAAGTAAACCCAACGAAACTTTAAATGTAGCTCTTTGTAAAAAAGAAAGAATTAAAACGCTATCTTTAATACTTTTTACTTTGTGATTTTTTTAAAAGAGTAAGTTCCCACGCCGCACCCTGTATAAGCCAAAATTTGGTAATAATGCAATTCTTTGATTACCGCCTCATACGTCAATACCTGGACGTATTAACAATACATTTACTGTTTATAAGTGGTCTAGTATAAATAAAAGTTAAGATTAGATAATATATATTGCGATAATTAATGTTTTTACAGTGATTATCACTGCCTTAAAAAATAATGCTTGATGGTGTTTTCATTTTGATAATAGTTGTCAATTTTAGTATAGAAACTGATTCCAATGTAGCGTTTTTGTTTCAAAATAAAAGGGCGCAATAAATCATGCTTCTTCGAAACGTAACCATGTCGAGAATTCCCATCAGGTATCTAAGGGAACATTCTAAATGACGTCAGATACCCGCAGATATTTGGCCAAAAAAATTCTTGCGGCATTTGCTTCTCGTACTCGAGAAGAAACCGTTGAAACATTTCCTTCCCGACTTAATAAATATTTAAAACATTGAATTTTACCCTCATTATTGGTGGTATTTTCCGTTTTTAACGTCGTCTCGCGGTATTAAAATTTTAAGTATAGTACAAATTTAGCTATACACTAGACGCACCTACTCGATTTTTAGATCCCTCGAACAAACACCATAGTGGTTTATATCAGTAAATGACTAATTAATGAACAAACAATTAATCATATATGTAACAAGTAAATGTTGTCTAAAACCAGAAAGAAGTACAAAAGAAATATTAAGGGTCTCAATTAGTCACACAGCATATCGACTTGAACAAAAAAAATGTACACTTACCGATATGAAATTATTATAAGATGGCAGAAATTTCTTGATTATATGCGTACAATTTATGACCAGAGAGTGCATTTGAATTTTCATGGAGTTGAACAATTCTTAGATTACGTTGGTAGATCAAAAGGCAGATTTAGCAAATAATAATATATTAACGACGTTTCGAATGTAGCAACATTTTCAAGTTAAGAGAAGCATTGAATAGAGAAATTTGGTTGAACATAAGTACATAATACACAGATATGAAGGTAGTCAGCCATGCGTGCCCGTACGTCTGCCTGGCCTCGGCAAAATCACTGCATCTTGTGTAGTTTAGTTTCAAGATTAAAAAGCTTCAAATCTCAGCATTTACGCAAGCCTTTTAAATGCGTCTTTTTTGCGCACGATATTTCCTTGTGATTTGCTATTTAGTTTAGAACGACTTCTGACGGTTCAAGTCCTCAAAACCAAAGCTATTGCTTCATATTTATGAATTTTGGAATCGTTTCGCTTCTCAGAAAGAAACGGAATAAAAACAATCAACCGCACTCTTTATCAACTTTAAAATCATAACTGTATGTTACTTACACAGATTCAGAAACTGTAGAAGTTCAATCATCGTTTGGATTCGATGTACTTCTACGTGCAATTTAGATTCCATTCGTAATGCCCGAAAAAGTCAGTGGAGCTAAGGGAATAAATTTCTCGGCAAGTCGGCAAAAAAGGGCTACCTTGCTTAGCTGCCGACATGAAAATTATCAAAAACTTTGACTGTGATCTATAAATGGTCATTTTCTGATAATTATTCTTGAAATAGCATATCTATCGAGAAATATCTTATGTCTTTTCTGATAATGAATGAATTGCATATTTCAGTCGCATTGATAAGGAACCAACATGAAACCCCATAGAATTGAAAAAACATAGTAAATCTACTACGCAAATGCAAAAACGTAGAATTACCCAATTAAACGTAGTAAGTGCAAAAACGTTCAACGTAAACCTTAAACTTTCACCTGTCAAATTCTAATTCTTTTCTTTGGCTGTAAGTTAAAAAATGACATCTGTTTTCTATCGCTAGAAACTACACCACACATATTCAGGGTGATGATGGATCATATAAGTTTTTGCTGCTAATCATGAGACGCAATCAATTAATGGAGAACTTTAAAGGCACAAAACGACACTTCTTCACATATAGATCTTTTTTTTTAATTTGAGTTGAAGACTTCGGGTATGCAGGTAGCACACCTCCCAGCCTGAGCACAACTCAGATTTTGATCACTTCACTTCACATGTAGATCACCGGTGACTGATGTCTGACACCCATTTAGCCAACTAAGCTGGAACTCGTCTGAACAATCAACACACTATATTGCGGAATAATCCGTGTATCTTACGTTGATTCGTTCAATATTCTTATGTCACTATGATTCGTATCGCAGAGAATTATGGCTGCTATGGAAACGTAGAAAACCAAAAATGCATCAAGCGATTATATATCGTTTAAGTAGGCTTATCCGAGTCTGCATCTTTTGTGAATATATCTATGATTCTGAAAGATAAATTTTGACTTAATTAGAGCCTGCTATACACGTTTCAACTACAAGGTAAAAAAATATAACTCAGTACTCACTGCAGTGAGTGACAGAGAGCGCATTTTCTCGTCGACGAAAACGTGAAGTCACGGACGGACGGACAGATGGACGGACAGACGGACATAGCAAGCACATTAGTGCATTTTTTCCATAAATGAGAAAATGCGCTAAAAACGGGAAGTTGAGGAACAACAAGATGGTCTCATGGCACTTACACGAGAATAAACTGCAATCATGTTTTCGTTCAAGCACTACAGCCAGCAAATGCGAATTTTCTTTGTCGGAAACCGAATAAGCGGGAAAAATGTCGTTTCACCCAGAAATTTTTTTCCCGTTCACGATCCAGTGCAACGAAACGATGTGCTTGAGATCGTAACATTTAATGAGCATTTCCGAACCATTGTCGAGCAAAGTAGAAAAAGCTGTGAGGGTGAAATGCTCTTGAGATTGCATTTTTACGAACCCGAAATTGGAATGGTGCACAAATTCCGTTCTTCTGTAAAATGAAAGGTTTAAATAGTTGATTTTAAGAGCTTTAAATACAATGATGCTGTGTACAATGATACTTCTGCTTCATAGGGATAAGCTATTTTACCATGTCTCTTTTTCAAAATCAAAACAGTGAAATCCTAATTTGTGTGAAAATTTCAACTAAAGGAAACTAAAGGCTATTAAAAAAATGAATCACTTAATAGGTGCGTTTCTGCTGGAATTTCTGCAGGTTCGAAATTACTTTGTTTATGGTCAGCGCATGGATTTTAATTTTTCTGTAATATAATTATTTTAGATTCTTAGGCGTTGAACTCTTCGGAATTAGTACCGCAGGCAGGTGCATATATAATTTAAACAGATGTTTAAGTACTAACGCTCGATGCAGCATTTGAAAACCACTCCGGGACTGCGGAAATAATTCATTATTTTTCATTTTGTTGAAATATTTTATTATCTACTGGGTACTTCATTGCGTTAAGTGCAATAAAATAATCATTGAAAGTTTTCAAATTAGAATAACGTTCATAAACTATATTATTATTAAGGGAAACAGATGGTAACAGTTACAGTGTCGGAAATCTCGAGATTATTACAGCGATATTAGCCTCAGTAAGCCACGTGCAATGGAAATCGCACGTCACTCTCGTCTTGCGTATAATTTATTCAGTTAATCTATAAAACCCTCACGGAATACGGGATGACAGCTCGTAATGATGAAGTAAATCAGCATGGCAGTCGCTGAGTTTTTCTCTATTATTTAACATACATATTACTAGTAGCACTTTCCTTTCATAAAATATGACAGTGCTTGGTTGTTAAAATTATCATTCAAATTAAGAGGAAAATTATCCCCTTTTTTAAAGTGTTCAAATTATTTACTAGACTTTTACAATAACGTACGATTAATAGATAAAGTATTTGAATAGGTTTGAATTTGTTGAGTCATGTTTGAATGCGAGCATTTTTGAGTATGAACAAAAAAAGGCAAGAATGGTATGTATGAACCAAAATGTTCATACTCAAAAGGTTCATACTCAAAAATGCGTATGAACCAAAAATGCAAGTACATTTTTGGTTCATACTCATTTGGCAGCATGATGCTGCTCTCCTACAATACCTTGAAGAGACCATGAAAACATTTTAGTATCAGTGAAAACAACATTCGATCGATTCAACTATAATAACCAACAAAAATCTGATGACTTTTCCTTATTCTGAATAATGGAAGCACGCAGCTGTTAACGTAAATGTAACGATTTAGAAATTTGAACCAGAAATAACTTTCAAACCAAAAATAGTCTCGTTAGATGGTATATCTGAATACAAATCTCTGTTTTACAAATTGAATTGAACAATTTATGCCAAAAATTAATAAATATATGTTCAGTTCACTTCAACCAAATGAAATGAAAAGTTTTCATTCTTCAATGAATTATTAAATAGTGTCGTTGATACAGAAAATTTGCTCAGTTTCCTTTTCGAGGCATAAAGAGATCCACAAAACCTCGTCATAATGGGAGAGCAGAGCTTTTTAAATATGAAGAAGTTCCGTTTACAACACAATAATCTTTACTGACGTTCAGCGATGTTTTCTTCTTATGAACTATTAAAAATCTTCGATGCTTTGCAGAAATCCACTTGCGATTTTCGATATGTTTTATACTTTTTTGTTTGATTTCATCGTATTATTTTCTTGCTAAACTTTTTTGATACCAGCCGTCCTGAATTTAATAATATTTCAATTTGCCGAGACACTTTTAGAGCCTCTACATTTTTTATTACTGAGACGATTGCTAAATTTACGTTTCAAAAATTTATTTTCAAAGCACAATACAAGAACTATTGTTTTCATCGGAAGCGCTCTAATCCTTCCAGATGTACGTACACTTCTCTCACAGTTCGCTAGAATATATTGAAGACTTGAGCCATTGCAGCAGAATTTTGAGGCGGGTGGCTCTGGGATGGCGGGCACAAACTTCAACCGAGAATATCTCCTGAATATTTCATCCGTATTTTTTTTGCATGTATCAGTTGATCCTTTTACTTGATTGCTCCGTAAACACAAAGAAACATCTTACTGAAATGAAACAATTTAATTGCCATTTCTTTGATGAATGCCGATGCAGGCCATCGGCGTATCGCCATAGTCGAATAATATTCTATTAAAAGATAACTAATTTGAATATAAAAGAATTGCTATACTAACCATTCAAATTAACGACACATCGTTTCAATAAATGATTCGACTTCATGAGGTTGGAAATATCCAAATGTTTGAACCTATACAAAAAAATATGCAGATCAACTGTTGAAATAAGTTAATGGGAGTTACATTGATGCACTGTTGAAAGCAGGGAAAAACAGCTAAATTCTTCAAAGTGTACGCGTTTTTTAACTAGAATTTTTTGGAAGATGAAATGTTTGGAGCGGAGCTCTTTTGATTAGATTGCTCGTAAGTCATTTGATGGCAGCTTCATCTTAACTTTTTCACGAGAAATCCGTCAATTTAATCGACAAAAAATTGTAAAAATGTAGAATTCGTTGGAAGTTCGAATTATTTTCCGTTGAGAGCTTGATCTTGTGATGAAAAAACTAGATAAAAATTCTGGAAAAATTTGTATAAAAATTTTCAGTTATTCAGCTACAGGATTAATTTTTTACTTTCTTTATTATCATCTATTCACAAACTTACAAATTTATTTATAAATTTAAGATGCAAGGTAAATTTTCTGTAGAATAAAAGAATGGGTAATATTGTAGAAATAGCAACACTCTTTCCTACCCACAAGTGCATGCCGAGAGCAGCGTAACGCTGATGAGCTGTTTTGTCTAGTCAGACTGGGTCAATATTACCCACAAGAAGAACATAAATTTCTCGGCAAAGTTTCATACATTTTTCTGAATAGTTCATTCATAACGCTCATTAACGGTGCTTTATCTCTCCTTTTTTGATGCAACCTAAAAAAGCTATAATGAGAAAATTTTATGTTGCTGGTTCCCTGTCCAATAACAGTATTGGCTTGTCCTATCTTGTTGCTTCCCCATTTATATTCGTGATTTCTTCATATGACGCCAATGCATCATCGTTAGTCCAGTTAAAAATGAATTTAAAATCGAGCAATAATTGAACCTAGGATCTGGTCTTTAAAATTCGAGCTCAGTGTAAGAAACCTATTTACCTTCAAACGGTCATCATGTCACACAACATAACGGTTGAATGGTCTTCATACTATTTTTTAGCTTTAGCAAATTTGAGAAGTTACACACGGTTTGTAACTCTGTTTTTTTTTATAACAATGATTTATTTCAATTATATGTATAGTCAATCTTCTCGGTGACAATTGCTTCAGATTTTTGTTTTCCAAAGTAGGAACTAAACCTCTAATTTTTTATCCGAAATCTTGTGTCTTCCTCTGAACCATAAATGAACATTTCCTGATTTGAGGTGAAAATTCTTCAAGCTCATGGAAAGATTCAATTTTTGTTGATCAATATTCAATAATCACTATTGATCAATATTCTCTTTTCATTATTTGACGGAAGTTCTACAATTTTTCAATATAAATATTTCCTTCACATGAAATATGTATTAAAATTAAAATTAATATATTTTTCGGAAATATATTTATCATGATTTAAAATACAATATTTGGAACAAAAATATTATTCAGCACTACAGTTCCTCGTAATATCCAAAGCAAGCTTTGCAGCCATACATAAGCCACTGAACCTAATATTCATAGTCGAGCATGGATGTTTTATCGGTGCAGATGCCCCAATAACTAATCGTTTATCGTCCAAAAAAGCGACGCTGTGGTGAAATAACTGTAGGCTAAATATAAAATAATGACTGGGCGATCTCCTAGAATTTTTCTAATTTTCGCTCACGGGCATGACGATCACAATATTTTGTTGTATCTATTGAAAACCTACATAATTTAAGTATCAAATATGCAATTCGTTCTGGATCAGAATCCCATATTAGATTTACTAACATATCTCATTCAAGAAAATTCATTTTCCTTCTGTAAATATAATCGTAAAAAGGCTCTACCCATCGACCGACGTAAATTTTCATTAATCTATGTAGGGGCATGATTTGAGGGGATAAGTCTTTTTGTATTGAAATAATAAGAATTAAATTTAAATATATGCCTGTTATTATCCGATAATTATTGTATACTAAAGTTATAATATATATTATTTTATTATATTATATTATATTATATTATATTATATTATATTATATTATATTATATTATATTATATTATATTATATTATATATGAGTTATAATATAAAGCAAATAATATTTTTAATGTGGTTACTCGTTTTTAAACCACATTATAGTTGTTCAAGTTATTATTATAATACTTTTGAACTTAATTTCATTGAATCAATATAGATTATTAAATTTTCCAACATATTTGTATTGTTCACATAGTCGAATTTAACTCATTATTTGTGTCTGACATAAATTCATCAAGTTCAGCGGAACAGCCTTCAACAAAACAGCCTTCACCTAAAATGAGAAAGGAAATAAAATCGACAACAATGTCTGAAGTTACGAAGTCATTTCATTTCCGAGGTGCGGCGCAATGTGAGGTATATTTTTGGCAATTAGTTGTACCAGCAGCACGAGAACAACAACAGTTACAAGGCTAAATAAATCGCCCAGGAAGGAGTCAGTTGACAGCGTTGAAGTGTTTACCATGGCTCCCGAGGTCACATTTGCCAGCATTCAATTAGGGGATTTTTGCATGGAAACTTGAACGTTGGTGCCGAACAAGAACTTCTCGATGCATTCCATGCAACTGAGTTTGATTAAATTACTTTGAAAGGCGAACTCGGTGGATATACATACATATTACAGACTTACGAAATTTGGTACTGCGTTGTGATTGAGTGACGAAAACTTAGTGTTTAGTGTAAGGAAGCTAAGTGTTTGAGTGGAGGAAGCTTAGTGTTTGAGTGAAGGAAGCTTAGTGTTTGAGTGAAGGCAGCTTAGTGTTTGAGTGAATGAAGCTAAGTGTTTGAGTGAAGGAAGCTTAGTGTTTGAGTGAAGAAAACTTAGTGTTTGAGTGGAGGAAGCTTAGTGTTTAAGTGAAGGAAGCTAAGTGTTTGAGTGAAGGAAGCTTAGTGTTTGAGTGAAGGAAGCTTAGTGTTTGAGTGAAGGAAGCTTAGTGTTTGAGTGGAGGAAGCTTAGTGTTTGAGTGGAGGAAGCTTAGTTTTTCAGTGAAAGAAGCTAAGTGTTTAAGTGAAGGAAGCTAAGTGTTTGAGTGAAGGAAGCTGAGTATTTGAGTGAAGGAAGCTAAGTGTTTGAGTGAAGGAAGCTTAGTGTTTGAGTGAAGGAAGCTTAGTGTTTGAGTGAAGGAAGCTAAGTGTTTGAGTGAAGGAAGTTTAGTGTTTGAGTGAAGGAAGCTTATTTTTTTGAGTGAAGGAAGCTTAGTGTTTGAGTGAAGGAAGCTAAGTGTTTGAGTGGAGGAAGTTTAGTGTTTCAGTGAAGGAAGCTTATTGTTTGAGTGAAGGAACCTTCGTGTTTGAATGAAGGAAGCTTAGTGTTTGAATGGAAAATGGATAGGGATCGAGTGAAAGAGGCATTGGGATCAAAGCATACGATGGATCTCAACTGAATTGGAAGAATATCATCTTTTCATAAAGATTCACAATGTTATTATACACCCATTTTACTTCTACCATATCTAGGTCTTATACTTTAACTGTATTATTGTGGAGTTCATATCCTTAAACAATGCTTCTTTGAAGACCTGGTATACTAAAATATAAATAAATAAAACTCACACTACGTTTGTCTACTTCCGGTAAGGCTAAATTTTACCGCCTCCACCTACAAATTTTGAATGCACTTGTAATATATGACTAATAAAATTTAAGATTTATTTTCAAGTCGTCAACGTAGGCTAAATCGAGGTAGAAATTAATTTGTAACTTATTCTGGAATATTTTAAAGCCTAAGATAATCACTCCAAATGGACTTTACATGTGCAGTGTACATTATAGTTACATTCTACAATATCCCGACACTCTCGCGTGTGAGAAACGTGAGACAGAAATCTTTACTGATGATCGCTAGTAATGATCTACGAGTAATTAATGAAACGTAATCTACGCTCTCAGAATTTAGGATCGTCTCACAGATCCCTGCATGTACATTGAGACAAAATGCACGGCCTGGCTTTCAACCTTACAGTTCTATGAGAAAATATGAGCTTTAGTATATGTTCACAATTTGATATCACAGTGCAATTTACTGAGTTTCAAAATCAAGAATGTTTTTTTTTCATTTATATTGAAATATTTTATAATAATTCTTAGTTATTTTGTTCACATTTCATTCGTTTAATTTCAGAATACATTTCGTTAAAAACTATCAAAATTTCGAGATTATTTTCATTGAAGCCTCATGCAAATATTTCTCAATTGAGTGCTTCAAAGTTTTAACTCGGCTTTTCTAAACTTATTGATCACTCGTTTTTATTCAACTTTTAGTCGAATTTTAATGCACGAAATTAACCGTGCAGCTCATCGAGAAATTATTTCTTTATCGGGAATTTAATTCTTTCTCATCATTCATATTTCAAATTACAATCCTCTATATAATGAATAATTTCAAACCTTTCGAAGCTGGTACATTCCATTCCCATCAAATTTATGTTCATTGGTATTATATTCAGCCCTTTGTGTGAATAATAGAGCCGTGTTCAGAAATATTCGAATAATTATGCAGCAAATGAAACTTTTAGGACTCATCCTGCGCTCCGCGATAAGTCCACAGTTACAATTCATGCTCAGATGGCAAATGTCGCATATTAATTCAGCCTAGAATATATCAGAAGTAATTGTTCGGTGTTGGAAGCTGTAATTGTACTGGACCGTCCAAATTGATTTACAGTAAACTCGCAGATATCTCATCTAATTATTTATAGAAAATAAACAGAGCGATGTTTTTTGTTCGACAATCTCAAAATAAACAATACAAATCACAATACATCGAGTTTTTTTCATTTATGTAGTATTGGATTCTTTATAATCAATTACCGTTATTCGAGAGACGGCTTGTATCATCCATAGCCAGGAAAATATCGCTAAAATAAATCATACCTGAAATTTTAGGCAAAAACCGAAAAATTTTTTAAATGCATGTCACGAAATAAAAGCATCTTAATTAAGTTAACTCATGCCAAAATGGCCATAAATTGAGCACAGCAGCATGACGATCCAAATAATGCAGTCCAACTAAATGAACAAATTCAGTCTTCGAAAATTAAGAAGAATCGAAATTAATTGCGGCAACCAGCGCATTGAAAATATTTCACATATAAAATTGGATTGCTGCTTACTGAATTTATGAAGAAGCTGAATCTCGATAAAAAATTGCGATTCATATTAGGTATCATAGAAATTTATTAACCAGATACCGCCTCACAATAACCATGTGATAGAATCGCCGCTGCTTGCTTCCATACATGAGTTGTAGAAGTTTAAACTTCATTATGCGAGATTAATAATTGTGATATCTTTTCAAGAGCATCTATTATTTTGTCATAGCGTATCAAAAGGATATTTTATATTATTCTCTAATCTTGATGCGCATAATTGTGGGTTCAGTTCATACATTCATAAATAAAGTGCTCCATAAAATCAAGAGATTTCAACCATGATTTAAATATATCCACTTCTGTTGTACAGATAAAAAAGGGATATGGGAATAAAAAATAATACTATATACTATTTCGTCGTTGTGCTGATGCAGTGATGTTTTAACAAACATGTTTTGATATCAACGAAAATCTAGTATGAAAATTCCTGAAACAGTCATACGTTTTTCAAAAAAATCTCATCCTAGATACGTCGATGATAATGTACATTATTTACGGACTAACGAGACCGTGATTATTAAACTGGGATTACACGAGCATCTTCCAGAAAATCCGATATACTATACATATACTACCATCGTATAGACACTGCTAGTGCGCACAATCAACAGACGAGTAAAATAAGGGCGACGAAGTCAGCTAATGTATTAATTGCGATGAATTTCACTGATTAATATTTTCGTACTGGCATGGCAATTTTTTCTAGTACAGATGTATGGAAGAGGAATTACGAAGCTTTGATGGGGACTATTCAATAAATAAACAAACTAAACTTCCGATGACCCCAGACATTCGACCAGTGATCGCAAATAGAGGATTAATCAAAATGATAAATTAAGAACTAAAATAATACATGAACGATAAATCCAAGAAAACAAATTATAAAACTATAAACCGTGTGTCTTTCTAACCCTTGCCTATTAATTCGTAATCATGTCCTATGTTCGGAGCCCCGCTCTGTGGTGGATCACATAGCAATGAGAAATAAGGAAACATTCATTTGCGAAGTCATCGGTGGTGAATCAAAACGGAAATGACAAATTTAATGAACCCTATTGTAATCCCTAACATCTTCACTGAAAAACGGTTTTAATGTCTCCGTTAAAGTTAAATCGATCATAGAAATGTCTGCAATGACCTCGTTTTAATAATATATATTCATTATCAATAGACAATTTTTTTTCAACTTAAAGGGCTAATATAAATAATGAAATCTAAATTAATAACTTACTTAGTGCAATGAGCTAAGATCAAAATGTACTGCTCTGAAGCCAGTAATTTGCTAGAGTTCAAGGAGTTATTGATAATGGATGGATTCAATGCCAATATATGCAATACCAGAGAGAAGAAAACTCCCACAAGCACGAAATTAGACACTCAAATAAGAGTAGTTCTAACGGCCGAAACGTTAAGGTATAAATTATTATATATAATTACATGCTTCAGATACATTACTCGAAGCATCACTCAAAACTTAGATGAGCCTATGCCTGGTGGGTCTTGAATAAATATTATTTTAATGAAAATCAAGACATATTATCAAAAAGCCTGCATTGTGATTTCGGTCCTTTTAAACCAGGGCGCCTGGCAAAGACCATCACCACCTCCCAGAAACCCTGGCTTTTAGGAGAAGTTTCGGGTTGTGCCAGACTTACAGCGTTAGTCAGAAAACAGGAGACATGAGGTGCTGTACGTTGTAACTTGGAAAAAGGGGATTTAGGTTGCGGTGTTAGAATATGAAAAAGAAACACTTTCAAAGAAATAAAAGACAAATTTTCTACTTTGAAAATGGTAAAATTTTTCAGCATACGAAGCTGAAAAAAACGTAAAGTGAAATTTATTCAGCGTAAAAATCTTTAATTCAACGTCCGGTGTCTCTTGGGGAGGGCGCGAGCTTTTTTCGGTAGCACATTTATTCAAATTAAGATTCCAGAGATGCGCTTTTGCTGGACCTCGCACTAAAAACTGTTATGCTGAAATGGGTTCGAAATTCACAGTCATGTGGGGACTTGAAATTTGGGACAAATGTATTATTAATATATGATAATATATATAATATAAATTATCAGACAAATTATATATATTATAATATATAATAATATATAATTGTCCGTGTCAATTTGCAGGAACTGGTAATTAAAATACTAAGCCGAAATGTAACAGCAGATTCATTTGAAAAATATTAAAATTATGTCCACTATTTTGTTTTTAAATTTCAAAATTCCTTATGGAAGTTCCTGTTTTTGACATAATACCAGCATGAAACGTGCAAAACAATTGTCTCCAAAATCTCAATTAATCACAAAATTATGAATTTCTGCGAAAACATAAAAAATTATAGCTTTAAATATTTTATACCACTATTTAACTGGGAACAAGTAACTTTATTTCAACGAAGTCATGAAATAATTAATTTTGCGAAAACACAAAGAAAATTCGCCGTTCACAAACCATCATAAACCACTGCAGACTGCAACCAGCCAAGCTCAAAGCCTGAAAAAATACACGGTGGCCGTCAAGCTTGGTGGCTAGCTGGCCCCTGGTGACTTTAAATTTACTCCTGAGGTCATCTAAAGTTTTGAGTCTGTTAGAAATTAACTAAGGTTCCCGACACCAAAATGCAGCGACGCACAAAAGCTTTTGTCGCAGTCTGACCTCCCGCCCGTTCAAAACATGGCGTCTAAATAAATGTCCAGTGATAATTATTTGAACCTGAGCTACGCTGGACTTGGAGTTTCAGGATGTATAACCATTGGAAAAATTAATTTAATTAGTGACCAATATTCTGTTTGTAATCAAATTAAAACTTTTCGAATATGTTTTATTTATTGGTATATTTATATTTATTGGTATTGGTATATTGCAATTTTTAAATAAAACCTTGTTTAATACGGAACTAAAAATATGATAGTTTACACTTTATGGTCTACAAATTAACAATAATTCGTAGAATTGTTATAATTTTAGCAAAGTAAACTCTTTACCCAGTTCCGGATCAACAAATAACAAACCCAGTTATTAATATTAGCGGTTATATCATTAAGTTTGAAAGCAACACAGTGGCGGTAACTTAGCTACAGAGCTGAGTCAGCGATAAATCAAGGGCTCTTTGTGTCGCAATAGAATCGTTTGAAGTAATCTTTATTGCAGTCAAGGCAAACTGTTCTTGGCACCAGAAGCTATACAATATTTCTTTAATTCCTATTTTATTCGATCAAATATTCCGAGTGCCGCAATTATTTTGCATTAGAATAACAACCATTTGATGACCGAGTTCGCTGAGCTGTAGAACAATAAGACCAAATATAGCAAGTGTTCACACATTGTTTTGAATAAGCAAAATACTAGAGAATATCTGTATAAGCAGCTGAAGCAATTTATTGGGGAGGCTTTTGGGCAATTTTTGTATTGTGATTGCTTTCGACTTACCGTTCAAATGATCCAGTTTCGTTGTGTTACACAATGTAGAGCAATTTTCAATATCAACCGCCGATTTTCAATTTGGATTATGTTTTCAAATAACAAATATTAAAAATTCTCTCATTACTGAATGATATTTTTGACAAACAATAAAGAATAGAAGTATTTATATAGAAAACAATTCCGAGGAACTTGTTTCCGATTGAAGGATCATTTGACTAAGATTGTTCAGTTTTGAATCAGATGTAATTTGATCATTAATTTAATAAATATTATACGTCAAAACTAGGAGCAATGTCATTGCTAAATCATCATTTTCAAAATGCTCTTTTTGAATTAAAGCACTAAAATCTAAAAGAATAATGTTGCTCAAACGTACAGCATATTTACCTCGCCAAGATAGTCACTGTTTGGCAACCATAACGGTGACAAGTTGACTCTAAATTTCCTTCTTTATTGACATTAAGATGATAGTAATGACCGTCATTTGTTTCTTTTATGAGGCATTTTAAGTGCGTACTTTGATCGGTAAGTTCTCCAACGAGTGTTCAATGCAAAACAATTGCCTCAGGTTTGCCTTTCAAAAGTGCGTCCCCAAAATTTTCTAAATTTTTCAAAATTTTTATTAAAAATGTTCAGTTTTTACATTTTTCTCCTTTTTATTTTGATAAATGAATATGAATTACAAAACACAAACTTATCTATGACGTGCAAAAATTAAAGACCGCTGGAAAGCCGGATGTTAATGCAACTAAAACTTTAATATTCGATCTAATTTACTTCATGATATGCATGCATACAATTATTCTTGTTTCTATCTGAACTTCTAAAAAATTTTCCGACTAATAACTTTTCACATCATAAATAAAGTTAGTGAGAGCAGTCATAACTTTATAATGAATGTCAAAATTCTAACTTCCCCGCAATTTTTATCTTAATAAAATATTTTTCCTGGTTCGATTGATGCCGGTGGTTAATTCACTTAACATAAACAACTTCAACCGAAACATGAAAAATAAACTGAGCTTCCAGGTTCTTGAGAAACTTAATTCTAAAGAGCGCCTTGCTTCAGTATAATTTAGTGAGGAATACAAAGCGAACTTGTAAATTTATGCAAATTTTTATTTGAATACATTGATTTAGTACTAAAATTCGACTACACATGCTTTGTTTGATGATTTCATACTTGGTTTTCATAGGTTTTTCAGTTTTTCAACGTTCATTTTCATGGGATTATATATATATATTTTTTTCAAAATGAGGACAAATAAAATTGTGACAAAATCTTACTAAATTTTCAAGTAACATTGTTTTACTTTAATCTGTCATCTCATAAAATAAAATTCAATTCAAAATAACTAGGTTGTGCTAATAGACAGACATATTTATGAGCAAACTTTAAAGACTTACGCTTCAGTGTAATAAAAAATTTTCAACGATATATGTTCACTTTTTTGTGCTTGCTTTAAACTATCATAGTTATTAATCAAATAGAGCGGTAGTGACATGCATTAGAAGCAATGACCGAATATCAATCGTAAACGTGCACTCGAAAGACGTTCCATATCGGAACGGACAGCGAGACCTCGTGTTTGCAGTGAAGTCGTTACGCTTTGAAATGAAAAGAGTTCATGTTTGTCGCGCAATGACGAATTGCAGGCAATGAAAGTCGGCCCATAACTCACCTCGTAATGCAAGTGCGACGACGGCTGACAGGTTGGAGGCCGCGCGTAATGAAAATTCAGACAAAGCCTAGTGAGATATTATTACAAATCTCTATAGAAACCATGACTGTAAAAAATATGCATCCAAGACCTTCGATATTGTCTGTAATTTTACATCAGTATGTATTTTTCCATTCAAATGAAACCTCAAAGTCAATTTAAGGTTTTCCAGTAATGAATCCAATTAATCCATATTGAGTTATTGACGGTTATGTAAAAGTTATTATTTTCTTTTAGAATAATAATTGTTGAGTGTCTTTTGTCTAATTTCTCTTGCTCACTGGAGCGAGAAAATTTCCAATTAAATTCTGTGAACAGCATTCAAATCAAGGAACCGAATGACCGAGAGCTAAGCGCTGGCTTTGAATCAATGGCAACAGAAAATTTAAAGCTCAGTTTGTATTGTGTTGTATTTTGAAGACCAATAGTAACAATGGGGATCGTTCACATGGCTGACCGCTTATTGAATTGTTCATCGGATGATTTATTAGTGAGTGATTCGATGACGTATAGGCTTTCATATTTTAGAAATAATTTTAAAATGATATCAACACTTAACTATGAGAGAAATATGCGCTTATGTACAGAAAATAAATTCACAAATTCCGGAAAAGAAAAACTGAAAAAAATCCTTATTTGGGGATACTTCAGCGGCGTACCATTGACTCACTCAGAAGTACCATTGACTCATGACATATTAGTGAACTGAATTTGTTACCCTGTTATGTGTCAATAAATTGATAATTATTGGAAGTTATTATTAATTGTCCATGCAATTTTTCACGTCTCTCAAGAGCCAGAAATAATCATATGAGAGGAATTTAACTCCTCTCAACTAACTAACTTAAGGACTTCCTTCCTGCAAAAAAAAAAATAACAAAAAAGTCCGTACCCGGTACATAAAAAAATATAACTCAGTACTTACTGCAGTGAGTGAAGTGACAGAGAGCGTATTTTCTCGTCCGTCCGTGACGTGAAGTCACGGACGGACATGACGAGCACAATAGCACAATTTTTTCCATAAATGAGAAACTGCGCTACGAATGTAATCTTCCCTCATCACAAATTTAAATTCAACACCATGTCAGTACCCTATACTCCAAACAAAGAAGTCTGGGACTTAGCTTTGATCCTATGAAAACATTACTTACAGAAATTTTGTAGCTACAGTAATGGTTGGAAGTGGTGTGAGTATAGAAGTGTCAGAAGCTCATATGGCAAGAAAAGTCTAACCAAAATGCAAAACAGATAAAATTTTTCAGTTTGTTGGAGAGCTTATTCAGTAAAATTCTGATTTAGAAATAGTCATATTGTTTTGAAATTACTGAAGCATTAACGCTCATTATTTATAAGAGATTTAACAGTGAAAGTAGAGGCAAATCATGATGTTTGCTGGAATTTTAACAACTTTTTGCATTTTAACAATTCATTGCATTGTATTCTAAAATATTTAAAACTTATTACAGTTTATTAATATTAAGAGGCAACGAGTTATTGGCCCTCCTTGGAAACCCAAAACACGCAACTAATTAGACGAAAAAATTTAACGAGAACTTGAAAATATCAATGAGCATTCAATACAAATACTGACCTGATTTTTAATACAAAAAGAGTTAAAAATCTTTCTGCTCTACCGCAGTAAATAGGAAATGAGAAAATCCACAATCTTATATTAATAACGCTCGGAAAATCAGAAAAAATAGCGCTTCTAAACATTTAACATTAAACGGGCTGGATTTGACGAGAACCCTTGTTATTTGACCTTGTGATTTAATAAGAATATTTCAGAATACGTTTGAGGAAAGCTTTCGGTATTTATTTTTTCGCTTCACAAATTTCAATTCAAACATAACCTTGAAACTTGAACGGGACATGTTGTTAAGGCTATTCTTCCGCAAAAAAATTAAACTTTTTTGAACATTTGTTGTTGAAAATTGTGAATAATTCTATTAGTGTTATGAATTAAAAATGAACGTCTGTTTTTTCGTAAAAGTGAATCGAATTGTAAGTTACATTCTCTGAAATATCAAAATTTTGTTCTAAATGGACATATCATTTTAAGGATATGTGAATAAAGCTGGTGAATATATTTCACTTCCGTACAGTTTATGTTTTCTCGCGTATTGTGTCCATTTAACAATAGTCGACCATTTCTCTGCACAGACCATTTCCGATTGCGCTTGGACTTCGCTCGCTTAGACAGCGTTTATTTCTTTTAGTAACGCCACTGAGTCCGGCAGAATATGGCTGCCAAATTTAAATTTTGCCTCGATTTGCATAGCGTTTCGAGGCGCTTATCTTGCAGACAATTGTCGAACAGATTGTTGTGTTTCCTGCGACTGGAATGCTTCTCTTTTCCTATCCTATATAGAATTCTTCAGAATCTGAGCAAATTCGAGTAAAAATTATTTTATTAACAAAGAGGAGTGGGTTAAAATTGCGTAGTTTTTAAAATAGTATTGATTTTAATATTTCACTCTGCAACAATGTCCCAGATAAGATAACTTATTTTTTATGTTCACAAAAAAAATGAAATGATGGAACCGTTATATTCCCCTATGTTGTACACTACTTATATATATAAATTATATATGTGAATTGTTTTACCCCCATTTTATTTTCGCTAATCATGGTTGGTTACTGAACATGATTTTTCAGGTAAGTTTGAGGTGTTTCGTAACGGGTTGATTAACTTAAAATTTTTTGCAAAGTTCGTCATTTCATGTAACACAAATTTTTTGCTCTATTTACTAAATAATCCCTAGGACTATTAAATTTAATCTAACACATTAATTACAAAATATTATTCATGCAAACATTACATTAACACGAGGAATACTTCCACAATGCCACCAATTTGCTGGGCGCACACTTAATATGACACTAAAATATTGCCTGCATTGACCACCAGGCGCAATAGATGAGGCATATTCTTCTGCACCGCCTCTCTTTGTTACCTTGACTCATTCATGGACCAATTGTTCATAAACAATATGGATTTTTCATATCAAATGGTGGCCTTTATTAGAGCAGGCAAGTTACACTATATTGCAATCAACTCAAAACGCGGCACAAAAGAAGTTAGCCGCCGTATGATTCTCAGGTTCAATATGATGATAAGGTAGAAACAAACTATAGGAAAATACGTGATAAAAGACTCATTAATTCTCTTGCAAAGTTCTTTTTTATTTAGTCTTCCGCGTGCATTTTTATGTTATTTGTTAAAGTTTCTTGTTTCATTTGCGTTTTCAATAATTAATTTTCTTCTATTCTACTTTTTAGCTACATTATCCTTTTTAATTATTGATTATACGATTATTTTCATTGTCTTATAGCAATAATTCAACCGATGCTAGACTCTTAACGTGCCTATGATGAAGTATGTTTGTTCTTTAAAAGAATAATTTCATTTGGTTCAAACCATAGCAGTAAGTATTTAAACATAGAAATAACAGTTAAACATAGTAAACATTTAAAACATAGAAATACTCATTAAAATTAGGAAAGTAAATTAGTTATTGGAATTAACTCGTCAGATTAAATGTTCGATTCCTTAAATAAAATTTTCCAAATAGTAAATGTAGTTTATATATTTTATTTTACACGTGAGTTCTTCATTCTCACTATAGAAATGAAGAGAATGTAAATAAATTTGAATTTTTAGACTTTTACTAATAATATAAATATAAGTCAATCTCAGAAACATTTATCACAGTTTAATGCCCATAATCTACAATAAAATATAGTATAAAGATCCTTTGTTCTCATTTAAAGTTTAAACTTTGCAGCCAAACCTGCAAATATCTTCAAATTGATCGATGCGTATATGATAACTATTCGTAATATGTATTTATTAAATTCAAAGTCTGATCCCAAAATTCAAATTTTTTGCTAATGACGACAGCGATGTATATGATGATATTTGATACTAATGTTTTTATATTTTTACGGTTGCAAAGAATAATAATTGCCAAAAATACGGTATTTTTACAGGCTTGAATTATTTTCGATTGCAGGTCGGAGTTAAGAACCTGGATTGACTTAAAACCATGTTTGTGTGCTCTGGTATATTTTTTATGAGAATGCAAAGTATAGTTGACTGCAACTAAATACAACTTACTTTACCTACTAACTCAAGTCCCATGTATTCATCGGCAACTTGTCTGGGCTGTGGAGACAAGCCACATTTATTGTTTGAGTGAAGGAAGCTAAGTGTTTGAGTGAAGGAAGCTTATTATTTGAGTGAAGGAAGCTTATTGTTTGAGTGAAGGAAGCTTAGTGTTTGAGTGAAGGAAGCTAAGTGATTGAGTGAAGGAAGCTAAGTGTTTGAGTGAAGGAAGCTTAGTGTTTCAGTGAAGGAAGCTTATTATTTGACTGAAGGAAGCTTAGTGTTTGAATGAAGGAAGCTTAGTTTTTCAGTGAAAGAAGCTAAGTGTTTGAGTGAAGGAAGCTAAGTGTTTGAGTGAAGGAAGCTAAGTGTTTGAGTGAAGGAAGCTAAGTGTTTGTGTGAAGGAAGCTAAGTGTTTGAGTGAAGGAAGCTAAGTGTTTGAGTGAAGGAAGCTAAGTGTTTGAGTGAAGGAAGCTAAGTGTCTGAATGAAGGAAGCTTAGTGTTTGAATGGAAAATGGATAGGGATCGAGTGGAAGAGGCATTGGGATCAAAGCATGCGACGGATCTCAGTTGAATTGGAAGAATATCATCTTTTCATAAAGATTCACAATATTATTATACACTCATTTTACTTCTACCATTACTACGTCTTATACTTACCTGTATTATTTTCGAGTTCATATCCTTAAACAATGCTTCTTTGAAGACCTGGTATACTAAAATATAAATAAATAAAACTCACACTGCGTTTGTCTACTTCCGATAAGGCTAAATTTTACCGCTTATACCTACAAATTTTGAATACACGTGTAATATATGAGTCCTAAAATGTACGAATAATTTTTAAAGTCATCAACGTAAGCTAAATCGATGTAGAAATTAATTAGTAACTTATTCTGGAATATTTTAAAGCGTAAGATAATCACTCCAAATGGACGCTACATGTGCAGTGTGCATTAGAGTTACATTCTACAATATCCCGACACTCTCGCGTGTGAGAAACGTGAGACAGAAATCATTAATGATGATCGCTAGTAATGATCTACGGGAAAATTAATGAAAGGTAATCTACGCGCTCAAAATTTTGGATCGTCTCACAGATCCCTGCATGTACATTGAGACAAAATGCAAGACCTTCCATTCAACCTTACAGTTTTGTAAGAAAATATGAGCTTTAGTTTATTTTCACAGTTTGATATCACAGCTCAATTTACTGAGTTTTAGGAGGAAAAATGTTTTTCTCATTTATATTGAAATACTTTAGAATAAATCTTAGTTATTATGTACAGATATCATTCGTTTAATTTAAGAATACATTTCGTAAAAAAACATTAAAATATTAAAATTATTTTCATTGAGAAGTCACGCAAATAATTCTCAATTGAGTGCTTCAAAGTTGTAACTCGACTTTTCTAAACTTATTGATCACTCGTTTTTATTTAGCTTTAAGTCGAATTTTAATGCACGAAATTAACCGTGCAGCTCATCGAGAAATTATTTCTTTATCGGGAATTTAATTCTTTCGCAACTCATCATTCATATTTCAAATTACAATCCTCTATATTATGAATAATTTCAAACCTTTCGAAGCCGGCACATTCCATTCCCATCAAATTTATGATCATTGGTATTATATTCAGCCCTTTGTGTGAATAACAGAGCCGTGTTCAGAAATATTCCAATAATTATGCAGCAAATTAAACTTTTAGGACTCATCCAGCGCTCCGCGATAAGTCCACAGTTACAATTCATGCTCAGATGGCAAATGTCGCATATTAATTCAGCCTAGAATATTTCAGAAGTAATTGTTCGGTGTTGGAAGCTGTAATTGTACTGGACCGCTGAAATTTATTTACAGTAAACTCACAGATATCTCATCTAATTATGTAATGAAAATGAACAGAGAGATGTTTTTTGTTCGACATTCTCAAAATAACACAATACAAATCACAATACATCGAGTTTTTTATTCATGTATGTAGCATTGGATTCTTTATAATCGATTACCGTTATTCGAGAGCTAACTCATGCTAAAATGGTCGTAAATTGAGCACAGCAGCATGACGATCCAAATAATGCAGTCCAACTAAATGAACAAATTTAGTCTTCGAAAATTAAGAAGAATCGAAATTAATTGCGGCAACCAGTGCATTGAAAATATTTCACATATAAAATGGATTGCTGCTTTCTGAATCTATGAACAAGCTGAATCTCGGAAAAATTGCAATTCATATTATGTATCATAGAAATTTATTAGCCAGATACCGCTTCAAAATAACCCTGTGAAAGAATCTCTGCTGCTTCGTTCCATATATGAATTGTAGTTTAATGTAATGATGTTTAAACTTTAATGAATGAAGTTTAAACTTCATTATGCGAGATTAATAATTGTGATATATTTTCAAGAGCATCTATTATTTTGTCATATAGCGTATCAATAGGATATTTTTCATTATTCTCTAATCTTGATGCGCATAATTGTGAGTTCAGTTCATACATTGATAAATAAAGTGCTCCATAAAATCAAGAGATTTCAACCATGATTTAAATATATCTACTTCCGTTGTACATATAAATAGGGATCAGGGAATAAAAAAATACTATAGACTATTTCGTCGCTGTGCTGGTGCAGTGATGTTTTAACAAACATGTTTTGATATCAACGAAAAATCTAGTATGTAAATTCCTGAAACAGTCATACGTTTTTAAAAAAAACTCATCTTAGATACGTCGATGATAATGTACATTATTTGCGGACTAACGAGACCGTGATTATTAAACTGGGATTACACGAGCATCTTCCAGGGACTCCGATACTATACATATACTACTATCGTATAGACACTGATAGTGCGCACAATCAACAGACGAGTAAAATAAGGGCGACGAAGTCAGCTAATGTATTAATTGCGATGAATTTCACTGATTACTATTTTCCTACTGGCATGGAAGTTTTTTCTAGTACAGAGGTATGGAAGAGGAATATCGAAGCCTCACCGAAAAAACGGTTTTAATTTCTCCGTTGAAGTTAAATCGATCATAAAAATGTCTGCAATGACCTCGTTTTAATAATATATATTCATTATCAGAAGACAATTTTCTTTCAAATTAGAGGGCTAATATAAATAATGAAATCTAAATTAATAACTTACTTAGTGCAACGAGCTAAGATCAAAATGTACTGCTCTGAAGACAGTAATTTGCTAGAGTTCAAGGCGTTATTGATAATGGATGGATTCAATGCCAATATATGCAATACCAGAGAGAAGAAAACTCCCACAAGCACGAAATTATACACTCAAGTAGAAGTAGTTCTAACGGTATAAATTATTATATATTATTACATGCTTCAGATATATTACTCGAAGCATCACTCAACTTAGATGAGCCTATGCCTGGTGGGTCATGAACAAATATTTTTTTAATAAAAATTGATACATATTATCAAAAAGCCTGCATTGTGATTTCGGTCCTTTTAAACCAGGGCGCCTGGCAAAGACCATCACCACCTCCCAGAAACCCTGGCTTTTAGGAAAAGTTTCGAGTTGTGCGAGACTTACAGCGTTAGTCAGAAAACAGGAGACATGAGTGGTGTAAGTTGCAACTTGGAAAAAGAGGATTTAGGTTGCGATGTTAGAATATGAAAAAAACACTTTCAAAGAAATAGATAGAAGACAAATTTTCTACTATGAAAATGGTAAAATTTTTGTGACAGACCAGGCATATGAAGCTGAAAAAAACTTAAAGTGAAATTTATTCAGCGTAAAAATCTTTAATTCAACGTCCGGTGTCTCTTGGGGAGGACGCGAGCATTTTTCGGTAGCACATTTATTCAAATTAAGATTCCAGAGATGCGCTATTGCTGGACCTCGCACTAAAAACTGTTATGCTGAAATGGGTTCGAAATTCACAGACATACGGGGACTTGAAATTTGGGACAAATATATCATTAATATACAATAATATAATATAATATAATATAATATATTATTATATATTATCATATATAATAATATATAATTGTCCGTGTCAATTTGCAGGAACTGGTAAAATACTAAGCCGAAATGTAACAGCAGATTCATTTGAAAAATATTAAAATTATCTTCACTATTTTGCTTTTGAAGTTCAAAATTCCTTTTGGAAGTTCCTGTTTTTGACATAATACCAGCATGAAACGTGCAAAACAATTGTCTCCTAAATCTCAATTAATCACAAAATTATGAATTTCTGCGAAAACAGAAAAAAATATAGCTTTAAATATTTTATACCATTATTCAACTGGAAACAAATACATTTATTTCAACGAAGTCATGAAATTATTAATTTTGTGCAAACACAAAGAAAATTCGCCGTTCGCAAACCATCATAAACCAACGCAGACTGCAACCAGCCAAGCTCAAAGCCCGAAAAAATACACGGGGGCCGTCAAGCTCGGTGGCTAGCTGGCCCCCGGTGACTTTAAATTTACTCCTGAGGTCATCTAAAGTTTTGAGTCTGTTAGAAATTAACTAAGGTTCCCGACACCAAAATGCAGCGACACACAAAAGCTTTTGTCGCAGTCTGACCTCCCGCCCGTTCAAAACATGGCGTCTAAATAAATGTCCAGTGATAATTATTTGAACCTGAGCTACGCTGAACTTGGAGTTTCAGCGATGTATAACCATTGGAAAAATTAATTTAATTAGTGACTAATGTTCTGTTTGTAATCAAATTTGATTAACTGGAGTAAAATTAAAACTTTTCGAATATGTTTTATTTATTGGTATGAAGAAGAGGCACGTTTCAAAAATATTTGATGATGAACTTAAATATTTTTTTTCGGTGCAATTTCTAAACAAAACCTTGTTTAATACGGAACTAAAAATATGATGATTTACACTTTATATTAAAAATTACCATTAATTCGCAGAATTGTTATAATTTTAGCAAAGTAAACTCTTTACCCAGTTCCAGATCAACAAATAACAAACCGTGTTATTAATACTAGCGGTTATATCATTAAGTTGGAAAGCAACACAGCGGCGGTAACTTAGCTACAGAGCTGAGTCAGCAATAAATCAAGGGCTCTTTGTGTCGCAATAGAATCGTTTGAAGTAATCTTTATTGCAGCCAAGGCAAACTGTTCTTGGCACCAGAAGCTATGCAATATTTATACTTTAATTCCTATTTTATACGATCAAAATTTCCGAGTGCCGCAATTATTTTGTATTAGAATAACAAACCATTTAATGGCCGAGTTCGCTGAGCTGTAGAACAATAAGACCAAATATAGCAAGTGTTCACACATTGCTTTGAATAAGCAAAATATTAGAGAATATCTGTATAAGCAGATGAAGCAATTTATTGGGGAGGTTTTTGGGCAATTTTTGTATTGTGATTGCTTTCGACTTACCGTTCAAATGATCCAGTTTCGCTGTGTTACACAATGTAGAGCAACTTTCAATATCAACAGCCGATTTTCAATTTGGATTATGTTTTCAAATAACAAATTTTAAAAATTCTCTCATTACTGAATGATATTTTTGACAAACTATAAAGAATAGAAGTATTTATATAGAAAACAATTCCGAGGAACTTGTGTCCGATTGAAGGATCATTTGACTAAGATTGTTCAGTTTTGAATCAAATTTAATTTTATCATTGATTTAATAAATATTATACGTGAAAACTATGTGCAATGTCATTGCTAAATCATCATTTTCAAAATGATCTTTTTGAATTAAAGCACTAAATTCTAAAAAAATAATGTTGCTCAAGCGTACAGCATATTTACCTCGCCAAGATAGTCACTGTTTGGCAACCATAACGGTGACAAGTTGACTCTAAATTTCTTTCTTTATTGACATTAAGATGATAGTAATGACCGTCATTTGTTTCTTTTATGAGGCATTTTAAGTGCGTACTTTGATCGGTAAGTTCTCCAACGAGTGTTCAAGGCAAAACAATTGCCTCAGGTTTGCCTTTCAAAAGTGCGTCCCCAAATTTTTTTAAAATTTTCAAAAATTTTTATTAAAAATGTGCAGTTTTTACATTCTTCTCCGTTTTATTTTGATAAATGAATATGAATTACAAAACACAAACTTATCTATGAGTATGACGTGCAAAAATTAAAGACCGCTGGAAAGCCGGATGTTAATGCAACTAAAACTTTAATATACGATCTAATTTACTTCGTGAAATGCATGCATACAATTTTTCTTGTTTCTATCTGAACTTCTAAAAAATTTCCCGACTAATAACTTTTCACATCATGAATAAAGTTAGTGAGAGCAGTCAAAACTTTATAATGAATGCCAAAATTCTAACTTCCCCACAATTTTTATCTAAATATAATATTTTCCTGGTTCGATTGATGCCGGTGGTTAATTCACTTAACATATGTAACTTCAACCGAAGCATGAAAAATAAACTGAGCTTCCAGGTTCTTGAGAAACTTAATTCTTAAGAGCGCCTTGCTTCAGTATAATTTAGTGAGGAATACAAAGCGAACTTTTAAATCACATTTTGATCCGTTGTAACATTTCTAAACTACTTCCGCGTATAATTATAAAATAAATACATAATCTCAATGGAAGGTTCCTCGAACTCTGAGGAAAATCTCCTGAACTATAATTGTGTAAAATTACGGCAATTTGGAAAAGTTACTTCGAACATATTTGGGGGGTACACATTTTTTATTAGGTAACAATGGAATTTGTTATTTATGCACATTTTTATTTGAATACATTGATTTAGGAACTCTTAAGTACTAAAATTCGACTACACATGCTTTGTTTGATGATTTCATACTTGGTTTTCATAGGTTTTTCAGTTTTTCAACGTTCATTTTCATGGGATTACATATATATTTTTTTCAAAATGAGGACAAATAAAATTGTTACAAAATCTTACTAAATTTTCAAGTAACATTGTTTTACTTCAATCTGTCATCTCATAAAATAAAATTCAGTTCAAAATAACTAGGATGTGCTAATAGACAGACATATTTCTGAGCAAACTTTAAAGACTTACGCTTCAGTGTAATAAAAAAATTTCAACGATATATGTTCACTTTTTTGTGCTTGCTTTAAACTATCATAGTTAATAATCAAATAGAGCAGTAGTGACATGCATTAAAAGCAATGACCGAATATCAATCGTAAACGTGCCCTCGAAAGACGTTCCATATCGGAACGGACAGCGAGGCCTCGTGTTTGCAGTGAAGTCGTTACGCTTTGAAATGAAAAGAGTTCATGTTTGTCGCGCAATGACGAATTGCAGGCAATGAAAGTCGGCCCATAACTCACCTCGTAATGCAAGTGCGACGACGGCTGACAGGTTGGAGGCCGCGCGTAATGAAAATTCAGACAAAGCCTAGTGAGATATTATCACAAATAACTATAGAAACCATGACTGTAAAAAATATGCATCCAAGACTTTCGATGTTGTCTGTAATTTTACATCAATATGTATTTTTCCATCTAAATGGAACCTCGAAGTCAATTTAAGGTTTTCGAGTAATGAATCCAATTAATCCATATTGAGTTATTGACAGTTATGTAACAGTTTTTATTTTCATATAGAATAATTATAATTGTTGAGTGTCTTTTGTCTAATTTCTCTTGCTCACTGGAGCGAGAAAATTTCCAATTAAATTCTGTGAACAGCATTCAAATCAAGGAATCGAATGGCCGAGAGCTGAGCGCTGGCTTTGAATCAATGGCAACAGAATATTTAAAGCCCAGTTTGTATTGTGTTGTATTTTGAAGACCAATAGTAACAATGGGAATCGTTCACATGGCTGACCGCTTATTGAATTGTCCATCGGATGATTTATGAGAGAGTGATTCGATGACTTATATGCTTTCATATTTTTCGATAACGTATAGGCTTTCATATTTTAGAAATAATTTCAGAAATGATAACAGCATTTCCCTATGTGAAAAATACGCGCTTATCTACAGAAAATAAATTCACGAATTCCGGAAAAGAAAAACTGAAAAAATTATAATTTCGTGATACCTCAGCGGCGTTCTATGGTTTTTAATTTATAGGAGAAGTACCATTGACTCATTACATATTAGTGAACTGAATTTCTTACCCTGTTATGTGTCAATAAATTGATAATTATTGGAAGTTATTATTAATTGTCCATGCAATTTTTCACGTCTCTCAAGAGCCAGAAATAATCATATGAGAGGAATTTAACTCCTCTCAACTAACTAACTTAAGGACTTCCTTCCTGCAAAAAAAAAAATAACAAAAAAGTCCGTACCCGGTACATAAAAAAATATAACTCAGTACTTACTGCAGTGAGTGAAGTGACAGAGAGCGTATTTTCTCGTCCGTCCGTGACGTGAAGTCACGGACGGACATGACGAGCACAATAGCACAATTTTTTCCATAAATGAGAAACTGCGCTACGAATGTAATCTTCCCTCATCACAAATTTAAATTCAACACCATGTCAGTACCCTATACTCCAAACAAAGAAGTCTGGGACTTAGCTTTGATCCTATGAAAACATTACTTACAGAAATTTTGTAGCTACAGTAATGGTTGGAAGTGGTGTGAGTATAGAAGTGTCAGAAGCTCATATGGCAAGAAAAGTCTAACCAAAATGCAAAACAGATAAAATTTTTCAGTTTGTTGGAGAGCTTATTCAGTAAAATTCTGATTTAGAAATAGTCATATTGTTTTGAAATTACTGAAGCATTAACGCTCATTATTTATAAGAGATTTAACAGTGAAAGTAGAGGCAAATCATGATGTTTGCTGGAATTTTAACAACTTTTTGCATTTTAACAATTCATTGCATTGTATTCTAAAATATTTAAAACTTATTACAGTTTATTAATATTAAGAGGCAACGAGTTATTGGCCCTCCTTGGAAACCCAAAACACGCAACTAATTAGACGAAAAAATTTAACGAGAACTTGAAAATATCAATGAGCATTCAATACAAATACTGACCTGATTTTTAATACAAAAAGAGTTAAAAATCTTTCTGCTCTACCGCAGTAAATAGGAAATGAGAAAATCCACAATCTTATATTAATAACGCTCGGAAAATCAGAAAAAATAGCGCTTCTAAACATTTAACATTAAACGGGCTGGATTTGACGAGAACCCTTGTTATTTGACCTTGTGATTTAATAAGAATATTTCAGAATACGTTTGAGGAAAGCTTTCGGTATTTATTTTTTCGCTTCACAAATTTCAATTCAAACATAACCTTGAAACTTGAACGGGACATGTTGTTAAGGCTATTCTTCCGCAAAAAAATTAAACTTTTTTGAACATTTGTTGTTGAAAATTGTGAATAATTCTATTAGTGTTATGAATTAAAAATGAACGTCTGTTTTTTCGTAAAAGTGAATCGAATTGTAAGTTACATTCTCTGAAATATCAAAATTTTGTTCTAAATGGACATATCATTTTAAGGATATGTGAATAAAGCTGGTGAATATATTTCACTTCCGTACAGTTTATGTTTTCTCGCGTATTGTGTCCATTTAACAATAGTCGACCATTTCTCTGCACAGACCATTTCCGATTGCGCTTGGACTTCGCTCGCTTAGACAGCGTTTATTTCTTTTAGAGGCTGCCAAATTTAAATTTTGCCTCGATTTGCATAGCGTTTCGAGGCGCTTATCTTGCAGACAATAACCGAACAGATTGTTGTGTTTCCTACGACTGGAATGATTCCCTTTTTCTGGATAGAATTCTTCAGAATCTGAGCAAATTCGCGTAAAAATTATTTTACTATCAAAGAGGAGTAGGTTAAAAATTCTTAGTTGTTAAAATAGTATTGATTTTAATATTTCGCTCTACAACTATGTCCCAGATAAAGTATTTTTTATGTTCACAAAAAAATGAATTGTTTTACCACCATTTTATTTTCGCTATTCATGGTTGGTTACTGAACATGATTTTTTAAGTAAGTTTGAGGTGTTCCGTAACGAGTTGGTTAACTTGAATTCTGTTCTAAAATTCGTCATTTCATGAAACACAAATTGTTTGCGCTATCTATTAAATAATCCCTATGCAGTTAAAGTTAATCTAACACATTAACTACAAAATATTATTCGTGCAAACATAACATTAGCACGAGGAATACGTTCACAATGCCACCAATTTGCTGGGCGCACACTAAATATGACACTAAAATATTGCCTGCATTGACCACCAAGCGCAATAGATGAGGCATATTCTTCAGCGCCGCCTCTCTTTGTTACCGTGACTCATTCATGGACCAATTGTTCATAAACAATATGGATTTTTCATATCAAACGGTGGTATTTATTAGAGCAGGCAAGTCACACGATATTACAATCAACTCAAAGCGTGGCACACAAGAAGCTAGACGCCATATGATTCTTAGGTTTAATATGATGATAGGACAGAAACAAACTATAGAAAAATACGTGATAAAAGACTCATTAATTCTATTGCAAAGTTCTTTTTTATTTAGTCTTCCACGTGCATTTTTATCTTAATTGTTATAGCTTCTTGTTTCATTGGCGTTTTCAATAATTAGTTTTCTTCTATTCCACTTGTTAGCTACATTATCCTTTTTAATTATTGATTATACGATTATTTTCATTGTCTTCTAGCAATAATTCACTCGCTGCCAGACTATTAACGTGCCTATGATGAAGTGTCTTTATATTTAAAAGAATAATTTCATTTGGTTCAAACCATAGCAGTAAACATCATTTAAAACATAGAAATGCTCATTGGAATTAGGAAAGTAAATTAGTTATTCGAATTAACTCGTCAAATTAAATATTATATTATTTATATAAAAATTATTAATAATAAATGTAATTTGTATATTTTATTTTACATGTGAGTTCTTCATTCTCACTCCAGATATGAAGAGAATCTAAGTCAATTTGAATTTTTAGACTTTTACCTTATATAATTATAAAGTCAATCTCCCAAGCATTTATAAAAGTTTCGATGCGTATGAGATAACTTTTCATAAAATTTGTTAAAATTCAAAATCTGATCCCAAAATTCAAATTAATCACTGATGACGACGGCGAGCATTCGGGACTTTTTTGCGGGGACCACAGTATTTATATTTTTATGGTTGCGAAGAATAATAATTCCCAAAAATACAGTATTTCTACTGGTTTGAATTATTTTCGATTGCAGGTCGGAGTTAAGAACTGGATTGACTTGAAACCGTGTTTGTGTGCTCTAGTACATTTATTATGAGAATGCAACGTAGTTCACTGCAACTAAATGCAACTTACTTTACCTACTAACTCAAGTCCCATGTATTCATTGGCAACTTGTCTGCCCTGTGGAGACAAACCACATGCTGGATATCAACTCCTAATAAATGACTGATCTAACTTGAGACGTCCAATATCGTAACGCGGTGACAGTGGCGTCGTTTGTGTTGATTGCGTGCAATATAAGAGTGATCCTCCAAGTCTGCCTGCAGCGCCGGGGCGCGCATCTGGAACATATCTTTGAGCGGCTGTAGAACAAAGAGTTTTTGTGGTATAGAATTGAGATTTTGCAGATGTTGGCTACATAGGTTGTACATAATTCCATAGAATTTTTGTTTCAAACTGAATAAAATTTCAGGAGTTATAAGACTTTTAGTGAGCTCTGTTTTTTTTGTGTCACCCTGTACATGATTCACAAGAATTTGACCCAACCTCTTCGACGAGTTACGAATTTATGATTTTATTATTTTTTCCTCGACTTGACTCATCTCTGATATAAAATGAAGATTACCTATAATTTCTATTTACCAATAAAGACTTCTGTGAAATGTCCCATAAAATTCCAATAGTTATTTCTAACTCCACAAAAATATCGGCATCAGCTACGATTAATTAACGTGATTCCAGAACTTGAAAATTTTGCCCCAACTAAGGCGGTGGTAATTCTGAAAGTTAAGGTAAGAACAGCATTACGCTTTGGAAGACAAATTTTAGGCAGCGACTGCAAATGGCTTGTAAAAGTTGCAATTCGCACTCAGACTCTCTGGAGAACGCAGGAATCTCTAGAATTTAAGCCGTAATTGAAAGGATCCACTCACTTCGAGTCCAGGCAATTAACAGCTGAAAGAAACAGATTAGAAGGGAATGGAGATAGTAGATCCCAAAATACTAAAACTAAACTGTTTTACGAACTGCTTTCTTCAACATTTATGTCCCCTTACTTTATTTCTTAATTTTTTATTTTTAGAAATAAATGGAAATGAATGATTGCTATAGAGATGGCATATATTAGAGAAATTTTGTGCACGGGCCCGTAAATAATGAAATAACCCAGCGACTAAAAATTATCAATAGTCAAAAGTTATCTGAGAATTTTGTTCAATAAGATTGAGATAAAACACCAGAATAAAATAAATTCCTGTGTTTTCCACATCGTATAAGCGTCTTAAACTTCAAGCAATTTATTTCACGCGTTTAAAATATACGAGACACGGCTTTACAGCTCAGAATAAAACTTTGTAAATAAATTTAGCCCTTTTTTCCGAGTATTCTAGAGTTCAAAGACGGCTTGTTGTGATCTAATTTGAACTTATCGACGCTCACAGGATACTATTTTAATGAGCACTCTGTCTTCAGTTACGAGAGAGTGCTCATAGAGCGTAAAGTTAACAAACTTAAACAAATTCTTGAAGAAGCACTTTTTTACGGAAAAATAGTCTTGAATCGAGGGTAAAGCCAGGCCTATGCAAGGTTAATTTGCCGAGTGAACTAAATTCAAGAGAAAATGCTTCTAATCCTGTTATTCTTTAATCAGTAACTTTGAAAGCCGTAGATTCAAATGTTATAAAATAAATTATTTGATTTACAATTATTTAGTCTTCCTTGTACAAGAAACGGAAAGCGTGCACAACATTTACAGCCACCACTTCAACTTTGCATGTCTAGTTTAAATCACGTTGACGTTAAGTGAGCTTTAAGGATTTAAAGGACAGTATTTACAGAGCGCTTTTGTATGCCGTCTAAGTAATGCTTTGCGCAAAATGAACACCTCGGAAACACCTGGACAAAGGCGGTCAATTGCTGTAATTTATTTGTGAGCAAAACACTAAGTAAAACGCTTGCATTATATTGTTGCAGTGTATTATTACAATGATTTTCTTGATGGCTGCATTGTCTTTATTAATGAAAACAAATTTTAGAAGCTCAAATAATGTTCCGCTTTTCTAGTGAACATACTTTTTTTTATTCATACAAAACTAATGCCGTATAGTGTAAATGGATAAAAAATTTAATCGCATATATGTTCAATCACTGAGAAAAAAATGTAATATCAAAAAATACATTATATTTTTTCACTATAATTTTAATCCAGAATTCGTGTCCAAATAAATACTCCTAAGATAATGTATAATTTAGATATAAATTATTATTTATCAAAACAGTTTAGTTTCATCAGTGTATCTAATATATCCTTACTTAAAATTACAAAATTAATTTGGAACAATTCCGACTAACGCACAAATAAGTAAATAGTTATGTATACATACATATGTCAAAAAAACTTTATTGTTGAAAATTACTCACACAAACATAGAATTCCAACGTATATAGCTACGTTTATAATAAAAAAAAATAACTAAAATTTCTTCTGTTGCTGACCGGAACTTGTGGATTGCAGATCAAACGGCTCCGGCAATTTCTCGAGGAGATTGGGAATTCATTTCCTTCAAGTTTCTAGCGTTGATTGGCTAGGATCATAAAAAGCTTAATTAGTTCTAGGCATTCTTGCTGAAGTTCTGAGGCTGGGGTTGATACATCAAATGATATTTAGACAAATGAGCGCGTGGACCCCAGGCGGGGCCCAGTAGCATGAGACGGGGCCCAAGGGTCCAGACGGGAAAACAATACACAATATTTCTAAATGTGAAACAGACTAAAAACTGAGTTTAGAATCCGAACTAATAATAATCAATATAAAGCAACAGAGAAATACACATTTACATACATATCGAGGAAAGTTTCGTTTTTTTATGCCTTGTGTGTTTAAATATTAACAAATACAAACTTCAATAAAGTTAAGCGTTTTATTCCACGAATAAAAATTTCACTGCTCGACATGCTTTACTCCTGATTTTAATTCTCTTGGAAGTTCATTAATTTTTTAAAATAAAGAATTAGCAGTACTCACTGCTCACGCTGGAGACATACGGAATGAGCAGCACTCACTGCTCACGCTACAGATGTACGGTATGAGCAGCTATTACGGCTGAGACTGCAGATGTACTGAGTGAGTATCTGCTTGTATTGCAGATATATTTAATGAACAGAGCTCACTGCTTGCACTGCAGATGTAAGGAATGAGCATGAATGAGCAGTGCTTAGTTTGCTCACTGTAGATTCTCTTCCTTCGTGTCGGCGGTGAGCGTAGTCTAAAACTTGGCTTCAAATCATGCCGTCAATGCAGAAACTTCACTTTAATCCCGTCAAAAACTTCCTTTACGGCTTAAAGTTAGGGATTGCGCTGAAAAACACGACACTTAGGATTAGATTAAAGAACCAGCTTGTTCTTGAACTCTTATAGAAGTAAGATTTCAATCTGGATAAAAACGATCTGACAGGATCAATTTTTGCTTTCTCCTCTGTGTTTTGACGAACGAATTTTCAAATCCTTGTATTTTCGTGGTGCTCTTGGTGGAATTTAAAGTTTACTGTTTTCATTCGATATGTCAGTTTCTTTTTTGAAAATTCGTTAATAGTCATATTATTTGACATTTACTGCAAGGTTTATTAACAATTTCGAGGTGAAAATACAGTTTTTGATTGTTTCCTGAACTTTGATGGTACATCTGGTGAAGGTATTCATCGCGGTTTTACTTATCATGTCGATATCGCAATTTTCAAGTAAAATTACATGCCATCGATCAAGCATGAAATTCCACAGCACATTTTTCAAAACGCTGTTCTGGGCGGTAGTGTCACAGAATGAAAATTCGAAAACATTTACGAAGTTTTCACAAAATCATGCGTGAAAATTTACGTCCAGATTTTCATGTTAATTGCAGGGCAACGGAATGGTGTCATAAAACTGTTAACATTTGCCCCGATGAGATTCCAATTTCCGGCATTAAAGAGTCACATTTCCAGAGCTGTCTATCAAATTGAGTAATTGAGATGAAATCCCTAGATTTGAAAACTGCTCATTATTTCAAGGGACATTCGAAACGACTAGATCTGTGGAAAATTGTTACGTAATAAGTAGCTACAGGAGGTAAACACAGCTCTGGAAATATGATCACAGCAAATATTAATTGCTGCGATAATTGCTCTGTGTCAATACCATTCTAATTTCACTTCGCTGCTTGACGTCACATTTCGAAATATTTTGTTACTAATATTTCGAATTTTATTTCGAATTTTATATTAATAATATTATTATTTCGAATTTTATCTGGACACTCCGGCAAGTTTGTGTCTTATTTCAATTTTTGAGTCAAAATAGCGTTCATAGAAGTGTCTGTATCGAAGCGACAGCGATTCTGTGTTGAAACTGTATCGAAAACTTGTAATAATTCAACCAGAATTTGGTAAGGATTGCGCAGTAATAATCGCATTATTCTTAATAATTATGCATGTTAATAATGACTTGTGTAATAAATAATGATAATCATCATTACGATACCAGTAATCTCCTCCATTCGTGAGTTCCGTCTAAAAAAAAAACAAACGAAAATTGTGTTTATTAAACGCATAATTTTGGTTTGAAGGAGATATAATGATATAATGAGATATAATGATAATGATATTCTTCTTTCTGGAAATAAAATTCATGATATAGGTTAAAATTTTTTGTGATTCCCATAAATAATTTTTCATGATATCAAGCGCATTCTTTAAAGTTCTTTTCGATTAGGGTAGAAAGGATGAGAGAAATATGTTCGTCACAATCCATGAAAATGGAATTGAAACCCACGAATTTTGAGGTGTGTTGCTTGAAGCTCACAAAAGACGAGTTCCAAATAATTTTGTAAATTTTCGAATCGAATTTTTAATTTTTATTTACATTTTCGATTCAAATTTGCGAAGTCTGGAAATTGTATTTTACCAGATATCCATTGTGTTAGACACAGCTGAATTGGTCGATTTATCAGACGACAAAAAGGCAAGACATGCCTGGTTACGCTGTATGTCTGCCGAACAAAGGAGCCTTAGGTTCATGCTAAAGTTCCCATTCAATCGACCAAGATTTGGTCAATACAATAATTTTTTAATTCCAGCAACTATTGTCTCGGTGAGCCATTGTCGATAGAGCAATGGTCTTATATTTCATTCACAATAATGACCGGGTACGTGAATTGCAGTAAATTATGTCTTACATTTCATGAATTCTGTTTTCAAATCGCGCATGTAAAGTTGAGGCTGATAGTACATTCACTATTTTCTGAATAAAATCCGGCATTTCAAAGAATTTTTTTCTGAATGATGAAATTTCACTGTAAAAAATTATAAAATTCTATTTGGATTACGTATGGTTATTTTCAGTTCATGAATGCAGCAACCCATTAAGAAAAATTCATGATTTTTATAATTTTATTGATTCTGGGGTAACACACAGGACCAGCATTATATCCTTATATTTTTTCGATTACGTTTATAGAAATACTATATTTTTTCCTTCAATTTTGCTCACATTGGGTCAATCTATTACCATCAACTGCATTTACATTACCCTACTGTGCTACGTAAAGAACTTATTCCGAATTTCCAGTTAGAGGATATCGAGCGAACTACAATTAGAATTTCCCTGGGGAGACTTGAGAAGAACTTTTAATTTATTTCCGAGAGACAACATTTTCTGAAGTTTGCCAGCCAGAAGCACCACTCCGACGCTGCACCAGCACTGCACAAGTTACGCCTGAAATTTATTTAACCAAGTTTGATGAACTACAGCAAGCCTATGGCCAAGTTTGAAGCATAGAGACGGAATTGTGGGCAACAGTTGTCGAGAAATTACGAATCCTGTATTCCAAAAATTGTGAGAATGCTTGCTCTTTTATATCGAAAATAAAAATAAGAAAAAACACGAGCCCAAATACTAGAATACTTCATGTCGGCTCTATACTTTTATCTTCTTGCTTTTTTTAACAAAATATGTCTGGAGTAAATAAACGGAGCGCGTTTGCAAAAATTAGTGCGAGGATACGGTTGTTCAAATCGTTCGAGAACAGGGAAAGTCAGTTATAAAAGCCATTTGAAATGATAAGTCATGAAGAATTTTTGTCTGGTAAGTATCATTGCAACCGCTTTACGCACATCAAGTTCAACCCTTCTTTCGCTTCGGGCTACTGCAAACAATTCAACCCCATTGCCAGGTGTATTCGCTTCTAAACTGACGAGTACAAATTTTAGTTTTAAAATTCGCGCAGTTTTTCTCAAATTTTTTTAAGGCACATTTAGAATTCAAATACCTTAGATGCAATGATTTGCACCTTTTCCATACGCACTCAGCTCTTCAAAAGGTAAAGCTAGTGATAATAAATGCAATAAAGCCGTCCTCAAGTAGAATTAATGCAAGCATAGATGTGCATTAAAATGTTTCTTTCATTTCATTAACAACATTAAAAAATTTCCTGCTGAGGAATCACTGGTAAGTTTTAAACTGGGTTCTTGTACTTTAAATAATGGCCGGGTTCGTCAACCTGGTGATTGGAGGGCGGGTTCCTGAGTTTGCAAGACCGGTGTTCTATGGAGCCACTCTGTGCGCCTTACGGAAAAAAGACGAGGGTATTCGCCCCGTAGCGGTTGGGAACACCTTGCGTCGCTTGGCTACTAAGGTTGGAGCTTGGCCATTGTCTCCGTTAATAGGGGAAGCACTTCAGCCGGTCCAATTGGGGTTCTCCTCCAGAGGTGGGTGCGAGGCTGCTGCTCATGCAGCCCGTGCGTACCTCGGGCGTGCCTCGGGCCGGAGAGTGTTTTTCAAGGTTGACATGGCGAATGCATTCAACAGCCTGCGACGTGACGTGTTCCTGGCTGCTGCGCGGGCGAAAGCGCAGGGAATTTATAGAATGCTGTACCAAGCGTATTCGGAACCGACCCCTCTATTCTTTGGAGGGTCGAGTTTGGTATCCGCGACCGGCATACAGCAAGGCGATCCTTTTGGCCCTGCTTTATTCTCTTTAGGAATTGACGAGGTGGTACGCCGGGTGAACACTGAGTTTAACGTTTGGTATTTGGATGATGGATCTTTGGACGATAAACCAGAGACAGTTCTCCGGGCAGTACAAAAACTATTTCTGCTGGGTTCGCGGCTCGTGCGGCGGAGGATAGCAAGAGACGTAAATACGCGGCGTTGGCAGCTCGGTTTCGTTTCGAGCCAGTCGCATTAGAAACGACGGGCACATTTGGTGAAACGACTGGGCCTTTAATATCAGAGATTGGCCGTCGCATTACGGAATTGTCCGGCGAACGTAGAGAGTCTCTATGGTTGGAGCAAAGGTTGGGGTTGGCTGTGCAGAGAGGCAATGCAGCTAGCATCCTAACAGCAGTCAGAGAAAAGTTCGACGTGGGCCCGCTCCTCGCTCGCGTCACAGCTCAGTGACCCTCGGAGTCGGTGTAGGCCACCATCAGAGGCGTTAAGGTCGGGGCCCTGATCATTGACATGAAACCATTCCCTGTTTTAATTAATAAAATCAATTCCTTTTTTTTTGTTGGAATGGTGAGTGTGGGAGGCCTTTTTTGAAAAAAAAATAAAAAAAATAAATAAAAAAAAACAAAAATAAAATAAAAAAATAAAAATAAAATAATGACCAGTGGTCGCAACATTATTCCGCAATATGGTTACCTGTACTATTTTTCATTTTAATTGAAAGGCAGGTGTATCGGTAACACATGTGCTACATTTACAGTTCTCTTAATAACGAAAGCAATTAGTAATACGAGTGCAAAGGTAAGCGTTAGAAATCACCTGAAACGATTATAGATGTGTAATTGTAAAGCAAAACGATCAAGTTTTGCTTTACACGTTATTATGTTGGGGGACTCAAAATATGCTTCCAGTATGTGTGATTTACACGACACGGCAATATTATGTAAAGATTTACTCAATACGCTAACATATTGGAATGTTTAGTCATCTCGTGTATTACGCCTGACGTGATGTAGTTGTCTTTGGTGAAAGTGCACTCAATAGTCAATACCAATATCTTCATCGTATTATAACTTCCATAACGATCGAATTCTTAATTTTATATCCACTAAAATAAAGAAATAGGCACCGAAAATTTGAATTTACCTTATATTTAAGATTTGATTTGGAAAATTATCATTAAAACCATTGTCACAATTCAAAATTTTGGTCGAGTGGTGACCAGTGGCCGCAACTATTGGGATTACTGAACAATAAAATGGTTTTCGCTTTGAAATCCACTCGGAAAATTTATTGACCGGACATCCAAACACTTGTTTGAGTTGTTGCATATTTAAATTGATTGTCAAAAGAGCACTTTTAATTATCTCACACTTTATCACTTGGACCAGCTCAAGTAAGGACTCTCAGAAGCAATTGAGGATTCTCAACTCACATTATATATTCCACTTCTTTGCGATTCATATCGGGTACAAACGTATATATTTTCTTGACTCCTATATCCCGGAATCACCATTTATTCTTGAAATTGAAGCCTATTTGTTTCTGTCATTTGCTGACTCGATATCGTAATTCAGGACAATTTAAGGCAAAGAATTTAAGACAAGACAGCATTTTTTGAGACATTTTCTGTGTCGCAGCAGTCCTCCTAAAGCTGTTTGGAAGTGCTTTCACTGAAAAAATTGAAAACTTCATCGAAATAGCGATGCATTTTTTACCCTTCTTGACCCAGCTTTTCCCGACAATAGGACGTTTTGTACATGTAGAAAGTATGTCACTATTTGGACAATGTGATCCATCAATTTTTCTGAGTGATGTCCAACGTAATGTCTGCCTGGAAAGTACGCTGCATTTGTCGCGTTAATGCAACACACAAATTGTCCCGGTCGTTGCGAAATGGGCATAAATCGCGAAAATCGTTCAGAAACCCAAACATAAGCTCAACGACTTACGCATCTTGAGGAATATGTGAGACTCTGTCCAAATGTCGATGCACATTTCGTCCTTGGGTGAATCATCCTTACTCTGTTTGGCAGTAAGTTCCGCCTTGAGATTCCAGTGTAAGAAGAGAGTATAGGGAAGAGAGTGTGTAACTGTTTGGATGATTTTGCCCATTAATTACGCAGTGCGTACATGACCCCCGTGTAAATTGATATAATCCCAGTAGTATGTGCGTAATAAGCATGAAATTTGTCCTTGATAAGTTCCGTTTGAAGATATCATATTTCCGCATGAATTCATTCGTTTTAATTTTGTGCTGATGTTTTGGTCCGGTACTATAATGTATATGTCACAAATTAACCCAATCGATGAAAAACATCAATCGATGATAAACACTTCGTGCAATCGAGAAAATCACTTCTTCCTTTGATTTAATGCTAAACTTAACATAAAAATTAACGTACAATTTAATACTTTTAATTGCGTAATAATTACTTTTTATTATTATTATTAGTATTACTAACTTACTAATAAATACTAACAATCCTAACGCGTCTGAACACTTCTAATATAATTGTAAAGCATTCATCATTGTAAAGCATGTATAAATTTAAATCCAATATAAGTGGCAGTTTAAGAACTCAGTTTAGATCTATGTGGCGGAACAAGTCCCAACGATATTCCTCGATTGCTGTAAAGTCCAAAGCTGTTTTTCCGGAAGATGAACTCTTTACGATGCAAGGATAAGGCAGCACGACAGCTCTGGTCGTGTTTTATGAGTTGTTTCCATGTAAGCATGAAGAATAACCACTGCATTAAAATTCAACGTTAAAATTTAGGTATTCAACGTTTTGAGATCAGCAGGCCTGAATTACCAGGAACATATTAGGTATGAGTTACATCCCATAAATAGTTTTTATAATTCCATTCAGACGTTTTTTACTGAAAGGGGAAAAGTTGTGTGCCTACACGTTTCACATTCGATTGAATTGGATGCAAATGCTTTCATGGATTCTATGTTTGTTCACTGTTGATTTCGAATGCGAATTCATGTCATTTATTTGACCTTAAATCTAAATACTACTGACTTACTGAGTAAAACGCAGTAAATGGCTAAAAATATATATCCGGGAGCATATCATTCAAAGTTTACCAATCTGAGTTGTTTTGAAGAGGAGTAGAACGGAAACAATTTTTCATTTGCGTTTTAATTACTCCTCCTACTTCTTAGACCTGTAGAGGATACAAGTTTTATTAAAACTAAATAAAGATATCTTATATCTTATTACCATATATCGGTTTGCTAACAATCGCATTTTAACAAGTTGAAATAACGGAACTCACCTCAAATGAGGTCTATACCGAATTTATCGGGGAATTTTCCTATCAATAAACAGAATCTGTAACAAAAAGAATAAATAACTATCAGAATAATTAACTACACAAACAACATTAAAAGACTACTACGCTACTACTATAGGAGGCGGCCTTACGTCCGACCCCGGTGACGACTGGTCTTACAATCTCCGTCTAGATAGCGGTTCTCTGATTTCAAGTGTGATGCAGTGTTGCCTGTTGCCAGTGTTGCCACTTGGGCACCACAGTTTGATTTATCATCGAAGAAAAGAAATTATCATATTATTTAACACCTGACAATTTTATTTAGTTTCATTTTAGTTTTATTTATTTTTAGTTAGCTATTTTAGTTTCATTTATAGTCACAAAACCTTCCAATAGCCTATTTTATTTTTGAGAAATACTTAGTAACTATTAATATTCTTCATTGAACATCAATAGCTAACAAACACAAGATCTAAGTTTGTTGCAAGTTTGTTATGATCCTGCGCTCATGGATACGGAATTTCTCCCTGAATATCGTGAATGCATGCAGAGTCACACTGGCGCCTCCACACGCACGCAAACTAAAGCGAAGTCTGCCATGCGGGGAAAGCGTTTTTGATTATTATTGATATTGGCTGCGCTGGAGCGATATTCGCTCCCAGTCAAGGCTATTGTTCGTCAGGAATAGATTGTCTTTTACGGTGCAGAAGCGGCTAGACTGTGGGAATAAAGCACTGGAACACAGAGTCAACAATGTATCTCTAGTTTCTGATGATCTGACCGTAATACATTGGAACCTAATTGATATAAAATATATAGAAAGAACTCATCTATATAAGTTCATAGCAATAGATATAAGGGGTCAAAATAAATTCAAAATGTGTATAAATTAAACTAAAAATAATTACGCACCAAAGTAACCTTATGTTCATCCATTCAAATAATCTGTTTGCTTAAATTCTACTATAAAATTAGTTAATTAGTTAATTTTCGAATATTTTCAACATTAGAGTTGATAATATATTATTAACATTCAGCCGTATTGCTCGAGTGTTACAATAAACTGTTGAAAAGTGACTACGAGTTTGTTCCTAGTGTGACCAATTTTTATTTTTATTTTTTTGTATGCCCACCAATAACGCAATCGTTGCGATATGAAGCGCAAGCCGATAGCAGAGTTAATGAAGTCTGCATCCAAGCATCCGTAGACTTCATGATATTTTTCATAGGGCATACTTTTGCTCCTGTTGTTTATAAAAAAACATCATTACACTTTTAGAGATACTCACTTTAAGTTGAATCTAATAAACTGAAATAATGAAAATTGAACATTGAATAACAATAGCATTCAGGATCTTCATATTTTCTAGCGATGTACGATGTAGTACGATGATGTTGTTTGATTTCAAGTTTCGTCGAGAATCCAATTCTCTGTCTCTAAGGAAACGAAGCAATCTGCCACGACCGCCGTTACACACTCCAACACAAGGTGGTAGCAACAGCCATCGTTTGTTGTGGCGGGCGATCCATAGACTTGGATTGAGGTTCTGTTGATGGAAGTCAATGCCTACCGCGCCGCAGGGATTGCCCGATGTGATGATGCGGATGGCGATCGCTTTGATTAAAGGCATAGCCCGAAGCATGTGCTATTTCAAAATATTGGACGAGCAATCGTCGGCCAGTAATAAGCCGTTGAATTTCTGTCTTCGGTTCGCTTATCACTCCAAATTGGCGAAGCGTGCAATCGCAGATGCATTTGAGACCGAGTGGTCGAAGTGGCATTCTGTTCAGTAGTGAGTAAAACAAGTGTGGTACTTTTCTTGATAATTCTCATTTTCATTGATGAAGAAGGTAATTCAGTCATTGTAATTTGAGAGTATACAACGAAAAGTTGGACTAAATATTAGAAATAATATGGCAGAAAAACGAACTTTGAATGAATTGGGGCGAGACCCTCAATTTCAAATAGATTTTGCAAAAATTCAGACTATAATCCAAACTGAAACTAAATATAAAAGATGAATAAAGATATGATTAAATACTATTCATATCAATATTACAAAATAAATAAGTTCTAACTATAAACGCGTCCTTTGGAAGCAAAATAATTTTTGAAGATAATTCATTTTTTTTATTTTCGATTTTTACCGTGCCACAGAATATCTATTAACAATGATATTTTTTGGAATGATTGATAAATCTAGTGGAGCTGAAATTTTTACAAAACTCCCGTAAATAAAATAAAAAATTCCTGTACAAAAATGCAGCTAGTAATGCTGCACCTCATCTCTTCCCGATAATAATTAAAAATAAAAAAACCTGTCGTAAAAGCTGGCACGACACTCGATATCACTGACCACGTGCGAAGAACATTAAGGTTTTAGGCAAATTATTTTTGACATCTAGGGAGCTTGTCGCTCAGCAATAATTCTTAAAAAGTCTCTAAAAAGCCAAATGACATGACCATCTCGGTCTCTGATTGATGAGATATATGACCGATAAGTACGGGTTTATTAATTCAAAATCACTTTTATTTCGTCCCAAAAAATTCATTTTTTTTTTGCTAAAAAACTGACCTAATTACCCCGGAAATGCCAATCAGGTAAAACGCCTCACAATTTCCACCCTTACCTCCTCCTCATCCAAAGGCGCTAAGTACGCGAGAATAACAGCGTTCCACGCACGCATGTTTATCCTTGATCGCATCGTTTATTAGATTTTACGCAAGGGCGCTTATACGTTAATTTAGCGAGGCCGAGCATAAAGCACACGGAAACACGTCCATGCTCAAACATTGTTCTCTTCACGTCAACGTTTAATGATTTTCCTGGGATTGAAGCAGGAATTTTTTATGAATGCATGATTGATTTATTCATTAAGAATATGAAGTTATGCATGCTCTTGGGAGGCCATTGCAAAGCTAAAATTTATGCAACAATTTCCACTTGGTGCACTCAATATAATAAAAAAAGGAGGGTCTGCCATCAAGCCATTTTTAGTTTAGGCTTTATATTTAAATGTAAGAATTTTTTACTATGATTTTTAATTTGGCAACCATGAAACAAATAAAATTTTATGCTACATTTGGTACTTTCTGAAGTTTTTTTGCAGGTCAAATTTTTTCTAAAATTATAATAGTAGAGTTTTAAATTACTCGTAACCTAGATCGTCCTCATTATAAATATTTACGCTTTTCTGATGGTACTTCTTATTGAATTTTGTCTTCTTCAACGCTACCGCCATGGAGAAGGTGAAGCTGAATAATCAACGAAATTTGGTGAGCCAAGTCGGATTTAGCAACATCATCAAATAACTGAATGAAGGGTATTGGAACAGCGCCAAAACAGCAAGCAAAGTGGTTCTTGGGTGGAATTGTCACCAATTTTGAAGCCGGGAAAGCAGTTCAAAATGACCACGCCAAAGGCACTAAAATTGAATCGAGCCAAGTCCAATATTGGTATGACCCCAATGACTATATCCATGTCTGCGGGGACCGAATATCGGAGAAATTCATGGAGCGACCCAGGAAGCCTCTTCATTAGCTTGATGATGAACAAGATTGGAGTAAATGTATCACGTTCACTTCTTATGCTTTTTAAATATTCAAATATTCCGAACTTAATTTAAAACAAATTACTGAACTTATTTAAAATGAATTACTGGAACCTACTTCTACAACATCCGCATTTCGCTCAGTAAATTCCATCTTCTCTTCTGAATGATTTTACCCAAATAAGAGAGAGTGAGCAAAACATATTCAATTATTGCTCGCCTGACCAGCTAATGAGGTGTTCGCCTGGGATCTTTTGTTTACTCGAATTCAACCTGATGTGGTTTGGAACTTACATTAATTCAAAGTTTATTTCTAACATTTTTCCTGCGTTTTAATTACACACATTAATAGTCGTAAAATTGTGAGTAATTTTTTAACTGAATAAAAATAAAACGCTTATAAATAGATTACAAAGCTAGTAAATTTTACAGCCAATTTTACCAATAAATTTTAGAATCAAAATGCTTGAGCCAGCGCTCTCGAAAATTCAATTACAACCCTTAACAAGTAAATTAAAAAGCTAAGGAAATCTGCACTAAAGGTCGCATAAATAACTACCAAAATAAAATTTAATTAGTTTTTGCTTCAGTCCATCAACTTTCTTTTATCTTATCAAGAATCCTGGACTTTTTCTCACACGAAAGAACCAGATACCTCAAAAATTAGCGTGAAATTCCATTAGGCGTCAGGATCTGTTCTCATCGCAGGCAAAATTGTCTAAAATTTTAACTGAATAACATCTTTTAATGAAAGTTGATTAATCAAGTCTTGGAGATGAGTTTCTAGATTTTTCTCGTCGTTCAGGTTCAATGGTAAGCGTTTTGGAGCAGCACAATAATTTCGTAGAAAAATCACCTTAGTTTTTTTATACATCAGATAGAATTGCGATCCAAGTTTCTATTGATATCATTTTTCCTTGTCGATCACTCGATCTAGTGTCCCTGTCTTTCTAGAGCCAATCATGTTTCAGTTTGTCAAAGCGATAGACGAACTGAGACAAGAAGGAGAAAGAAATTCCAGAGACTGAGTCCCACCAGCAGGAGCTGGACTTTCAAAAATTTGAAAATTAATCCCAGTGAACCAGTTGACGTGATTCTTGGTCTTTTGACTCACATTTAAGTATAAAACAATTTGTTGAATGAAAAATTGTTTAATAGGTGGTATACAATTTTCTAAGGAGAGGCATACAATCTAAAGAGATTCCGAAGTGTATATTCATTTCTATTTGACCGTTGCTTACACAATAATTAACTTTTGGAGATCAAAAATAGGCATGAAAACGAATGTTGAACTTTATCCAGTGTGAATATCTGAAACATTGCATAAACACTACTCTTCTGCAGCCATATTAGATAATTTAATAATCAATGGATTCACATTAAAAGGTTTTAATTAGATTAATGATGAACTTTAGTTCCGTTTGCTGACGATGACGGGTGCGGCTGTCTCAAGGAGAGCAGGTAATTTGATAGAAAGAACTGTCGAGATATCGATTATTATTTTAAAAATGCTTTAATTTGGTTATGATTTTAAAGACTTTTCCGTTTTCTGTCCAGATATCTTGTTTCCTGAACGCCGAACCAAGCAATCTTAATTTTATACATTTGAATTCTGAAAAAAATTTTTAGCTATAATATTAATTGTCGTTATTTTTCTGAAATGTTTTCTAACATATTTTTGCTACATTTTAATTTTTATTTGCCGTGTGATTGGCAGAATGCCTCTCGAACAAGAACAAGCTCTATCTACTGAAAATATTAAATGCATCGTTTACATTTACGAAAATAAATATTAATAAAGAAATTAGCAGAAGCATCTTCATGAATGTTATGTGTTTACACGTGCTGTTTGTGTGATTACTCGAGTGCGTTTGTAAACAATCACCTATTTTTTACGCGGGCTTTCATTAACAGACCAAGTTAATTAAAATATCCTCTTTTAAAAAAACCAGCGAGACTTTTCATGTTTATGTTCTTGGTATTAATCTGTACGTACAATGCATTGCGCTTAATTTCATGTCCCATTTTCCTGACATTGAAAAATTTGTTATATTTTCCAGCAGGATGCAAAGTTCAGTGCTATAATTGCAACATCTCACATTGCTATGCAGTTTAATTTAGCTGAGCGAGGAGATCAATGAAAATGGATTTTTAAGTTTTCAAGTTTAAAATGTCTTATTGCCTTATTTTACTGGCATGATTGTGCAACTGAAAATCGGCGGTCATCGTAAAATTAAAAAGCGTGTTAACGCTTTTTTAATTGATCAGAGCAACTAAATTAAACGCTTAGCTTAAAATAAATTCCTATTTCTCATGCTGCGATTGAACATAGTTTCCGAATTTGTTGGTACTCAGCAATGAACCCGTGGTTCTTAGTGTATCTCTGTACACAGTTGCTCACGATCTATGGCATGCCATTGGGACAATTTAATTGTTAGTGGCAGGCGCTCTCTGCTCGAGCTATTTGCCTTTCATGAGCGTTATTTACGCCTGGCTCAACGGACGGTGTTATGGCCCACTGAGTTAAAGTTGATCCGTTATAGTACCATATACGTAATATATGCGCTATATTATGCAGTTCTGTATTCTAATGGCTAAGCTTTAACGCTTACTTTTTGTATCGTGGATGAGAGAAGCATCCAAAGGCATGCCTTCGCCAGTCAGGTCTGACTAATTAATTAAATTACTAGCTAATTAAATTAAATTTCCCGTTAAAATTCAAATTTTTAAATAAATAAAATTATGCTATAAGCCAATTTACAGAGTTCGCATATCGTTTGAATTTAAATAATCAGATTAAATTGTTGCTTGTTTGCAACAATTTGTGTTTGCAACAATATTATTGCGTCAAGCATTATTTCTCAAGAGTTTTCAAAATTGTTGTGATAGCAGCAATACCGTCTGTTGATCGTCCGAGGGAGATCCAAACATCTTACCGAACAATATATGTTTGATATTGAAAGTAATCTTGAACCAACGAAACATGATATATTTTGGGTAATGCTTGATTAATCTCTTAGTAAATTATGATGTATTATCAGCTGAGTGGAAAAATTTGTCAATATTTATTGATAACAATGTATTTGTTTAAAATTTGATCATAGTCAGTGTAAGTATTTCAACGGACCTTTCGCTGGCATATTTTTAATGGCCTATTTCTTATGCGCTCCTACGGTTCACTTGTTTAACCGACCTTTAGAATGTAAAGATAATCGACGCAAATAATCAAATAGTTCCATGCTTGCTCAGTTGCTCGTAGCCCGCGTTAAAACTGTCCACAATATTTCGGTGCGTTAACTAATGCCTTCTTATAACTTGTTTATAGTTCTGATGATTATTTATTATATTTGAATATTATGGGCATACATTGAATTGAATAAGGTCAATATATTTATGTGCTTGCAGATACCTTTTTTTTATTCAATAAAAAGAAATTTGTTGCCGGAACTGTGGTTATCCTAAAACCTGAACGTTTTACTGTCGGATAAGTATGATACATATTGAATTCAGAAAGTAAATTTTTTGTCTAGAATTAAATGTGAAGTATTCAATTTCTTTGAAATCGGAAAATAAACATAGTCTATCCTGAACATTCTTCGGTCCATTAATGAATGAAAAAATATAAATGAGAAATTTTTTGATTTGCGCAATACAGGCAATTGGTTTTCTTATCTTTATAAGTAAGATTTTATGCACGTACTTTGCCTGCAGTCAAATAAGAGAAGAATAATTCCAGAAAAAATTTTAGTTTTTAACGTTAACATCTAAGGTTTGGTAATTTTTCTACTCTGAATAAAATTTAAACGGCGTTTGTTTCATGTTATAATTACCTTACAGATTAGTGTTGTGAATATAAACTTAAAGTTGAGTTTGAATTAAAATTAAATCATCCTATCAAAAGTTTAATTGGATGACAATGAAATTGAATTTATTTTAGTTTCAGGCAAAATAAAGAGAATATATGAGGATAAATTAAGATGATTTTTCAAACATTGCAGTATATTCGCAGCTTGCAAAGTTATGATTATATGAATTTCAACGCAAGTATTTTTCGAATTATCAATGACCGACATTCATGAAATGCACAGTAATTATATGTACCAAATTTTCAACATATCTTACGTGCCCTTTTTTTATTTTAACACCCCACTGCTTCCAGAAAGCGATTTTTCTTGGAGATTTGTAAATGATCCTTAGCTTTGAGGCGGACTTGGCGCGCATTATTTTTACAGGCCTCAGGTCGCCCGGTCACCTACAAGCAATAAATCCAGATAAAAAGGATACCTGTTTACACGTGCTAGACCTTGGAAAAAAGGCCCTCAATATAACCTGCACAACAATACATACCGCGTCGCGTGAAAATAACTAGATATTTTGTTGAATAGGAATATATTTTTTTCCCTTACTGTTAAAGACTTGTTTTAAGACCGCGTAACTTTTTCAGGATCAAAAGCATGTAATTACAAAGAAACTTTTACGAGATGTCAAGATTAATTATTCAATCGAGTATGAGAATATCTCCCCTTCGAAGACAATAAATTAATACGAAATCCGGTTGTAAAAACACAGTGTGTGACTTGTCGTTCATGTACGAAGATAAAAATGTTACTGACGAAGGAAATTGTTCAGAAGTGAACAATTGAAATTGAAACAAAATTGAAAATTGTTAATGGTTGTGGAAAAAACTGTTGCTGATGACGGAAATAGTTTAGTACATCTCAACTTTTTTCTTGCATGTCGGTAACAATTTTAATGTTTTCATTTCAAACNAAGAAGATCATCAGGCTAGATCATCAAGAAGATCATCAGGCTAGATCATCAAGAAGATCATCAGGCTAGATTATCAAGAAGATCATCAGGCTAGATCATCAAGAAGATCATCAGGCTAGATTATCAAGAAGATCATCAGGCTAGATCATCAAGAAGATCATCAGGCTAGATCGTCTAGCGGATCATGCAATAGACCATCACGAGGTTAATCATCCACGTCTGTGGCGACAATCAAGATGCACAAGCGTGAAATAAATGCACTGAACCCTTCCTGAAATTTGCAAGGAGAGAACCATACTCATATCAACACATTTGAATTCTATTCATAAACCTAAGCGGCAGAAACAACGATGAATATAACTCCACTTTGCTCTAGAATAAAACTATTTTTAGCTTTAGTGCTTTCAAATTGTAGATTTTAGCCTAGAACCTTTAAATTGAGCCGGTACTGTCAAATAAAAACTTTTAATTTAGAACAAAGTTACTTTATTTGTTAAACTGGCGTAATTCCATACATTGCCAGCCTATAGGCCCTGTTTTTCGTATTTTTTTGTACTCTAAATGCGAGAATCAATCTCGAGTCCAGAACAATCTTCAGTCCTAAAGCAATGCTCACTTCTGGTGGGATTGCATTTGGTCCAAGAAGAAATCCTTATCGAATTATTGGTTGATCCTGGCGAGGCAGCTAAACGAGACTCGCTAGCGCCATAGGAAGCTCGTTTGGCCTCATAAAGGCCACACAAGCTCTGCACGTGCCATCACCGACACTGGCATGTGGCTTTTTTGTGGCATGTGGCTTTTCTGGAAGTGATCATTACGAGTGGCAGGGATTTGAAGCTCAGTGGGCATTCATGTATTCATGCCGTAGATTATTCTCATAACGCCATATTAATGAATGAATTCAAGCCAAATTTTTCCATCATAGTACAATGAGCATTCATGAATTTATTCTGAAATTTTCTCTCATTATCCCATGCGTATACATATGGTTCAATGCGGCACTCAATCTACGTATATCATTCAAGCTGAATTGCTTCTTTATATTACGATGGGCTTACGTACATACATACTGAATTGTTATAATAATAATAAAAAACTAATACTAATGATAATAGAAATAAAATAAAATGATGAATTGGTAATAAAATGTGACGACCATTCATTCAGTTATTTTCAACGTTTGATGCAGCACAAACCTCGACTATAATCGAAAATTCATTTACAAATATAACATTTTCTTCGAATGGGTAACTGTAAAAATCAGGCCAGCTGCATTGCGCATCACCTACACTGCTTATATTAGCACCATTTAAAGTTTTATCCACACAGAAGTAACTCAGTGCGCCTGGTTTCCCATCTGGTCGGCTATGGAAGACGATCTTTAGGATGACTTGCATGTATTGCAGCGCTCTTGAGTGATAGCAATTTACTACGCATTGGCACCAAGCAGTAAACGCAGCCCTGACTCTAGAGAGTCCCGTAAATTCTCTGTGCGTAAGTCGTAAAATGTTCGGTGATGCGAGATTCTGCGGCACGAATCAACAACCCGTGGCAAGCTCGCATGCTCAGTGCTGCAGGATGCTGGTGACATGAACGTGTGAAGTCTGTTTTGTTAAGCATAAGGTGGTAGATCTGGCAATAAGCAGTTAATGGTTGAGCATTATAGCAAGATAAAATTAAATTTCATACGTATAATTTAAAGAATATAGCTACATTTTTAAAAGCATAAAGCCTGCATTCAACGGTTTCAATTTTTCAAGATGCAGATACTAAGAATTGATAATATAATTTAAAGATTTCCATTACCCAATATCCCACTGCCATAGTATGCGTTAATATCTTGGAAAAGTTGACCATACATTTCCAATGACGATTTAATGACGTTCTTTTAGCCAGATCAATTATATTTTTAATTAAATACATCGTTTATTTGGAAACGAAATAATAAATTAAATTAATCAAACATGAAAATAGTTCCCATCACATTCTAATATAAACTTCAGGGTCTGGTTTAAATACGGCAACAGAACCAAAAAATTTCAGTTTTCTATATTCTGCCGGAAGCTTGGGTTGTAAAAATCTTTATATCTGATACGACACAGACTTTGGTCCGGCAGACGACGTGCAAATGTGACCGGCATATGAATGAAGTTTGCCGTCTACTAGAAGCCGTTCTTCGGTCCCGGAAACTGGTCTTCGCAAATGAACATGTACATCGGTGAAACTTTTTTATCGCAAATGAAGATTTTAAGGATCTTCGCATAGGTATATTTCCCTCACGAAAGAAATATTAAATACTAAATTATAGTTTTCATTATTTCTTGAACAAAATTTAGCACAGATCTATATTTTTTGCATGTTCAATATCCAGTTAAAATAGGACGAGCATCTGAGGTATTTTATTGTTTCATTGATTATTCCGATTGAAAGTATCATTAAGCTTGCATGTTGGTATGGTTATTGTTTAGTGCCTTCTGGTTATGTTTGGAGATTGAAAATTGTTTTGAATCTGTGGAAGTTTCAGTTTTAATTTTTAAATTGAAATTCAAGCACATCAGAATTATTGTAAATTTGAATGGTTTCCAAATTTAACATCATATCTCGGATGTCTCAACATGACTATTTTCTTCATGAATAAAAATAGCAGTGATAAGTCACGTGCATGAAGAATTGATGGAAATAATCCGTATCCAACGCTGATTTCTTGTGAAAATCTGCGTGAAAATTTTACTACGAATAACTCGTAATTTTCATTTCCTCAATTTTTTTTCGTTCTTACGATCGAAATGACAACCTGTTTGTATTTGTCTTCGCTTGGTTATAATAAAGATTACTTTAATATGACTATTATTCTGATGTAGGAGGTGAAATTAATCTTATTTATTTGAAAATTTATTGTATTGTTTCAGAGTACACATATTCTTGAGTGTCCTCGTTTAATGATGAATGAATAATTTACAATTCCTCTAAATGACAGAAGATTTAGCAACGCCTGATTGTAGACGTTCGCTTTTCAATCGTGAAAAAAACTTGGTTCCTCATATTTGCTATCTCTGGGAATTACATAAGTCTCCATGTAGCAATAAACTAATTTCTTATATTGAGCACAACCTTATTAGCTGATGAAGAAGGCAGAAAAATCGACAACTTAGTTGAGCGGCAAATAAAATTATCGTTGTATGATAGTGCTAGTATATTACCTGCTGTCACTATAACAGTGTCAATTAATTACTTGCTGTCTCACTGAAAGTGTAAGTAAATTACTTGCTGTCACTATAGCAGTGTCAATAAATTACTTGCTGTTACTATAACAAGATCAGTCAATTACTTGCTGTCACACTCACAGTGTCAATAAATTACTTGTTGCAGTTGTAGTAAAATTCGGGGTCCCCCCGGTTTTACCCCGCGCTCTCAGTACGCGTATTGATACTTGTATCCGAACAACTTTATACTCACTACCGGGAAAATCCAGAGCGACATAAAATTTTTACTTTTTCCATCATAACTCGGCAACGGCTGCTCCGATTCAGTTCAAACTTTTTCCGCTGCCTGCCC
>NW_025944731.1:0-1173 GCF_000764305.2 Hyalella azteca | reverse complement strand
GGTGCATGCAGTGCTCCGAGGTCAGCTCATTGCTGACGCAACATCAGCGAACGTTTCGCGGGCTGCCCGCTTGAGCTGATGACACCTACCCCGCCATAGCGTCAGCTCACAAGACCACCTAAACAATCAGCTTTATAATCTCTTAATTATCATTCAATTAGATGACAATAGACCACGTAATTTTAAAACAATTTATGCTATTGAAAAAATAATCTTGCCTAGAAATGAAACAGACCCCAACACTACCTAAACAATCAGCCTTATAATCACTTCGTTATCATTAAATTAAAGTGACAGTAGACCACGTAACATTAAAACAATTAATGTTATTGAAAAAGAATCTTGCCTAGAAATAAAACACCCATCACTTTCACTGATATTTTAAAAATAAGGTTAAAAGAAAATAAGATAAGCCAAGTCACAGACTTGCACTTCTTCACGCACAGTTCATCACTCACTGATGGACCAAACATCCTCTTCAAGTTTGTAGCTTGCGTTATCGGCGCGATAACATATCTCTACGTAACGGTCCGTGCCGGATATACGTGCTTGTTAGAGATATCTTTGCGTTCTATAATGATAAACGTGCTTTTTAAAGATATCTTTGTATTGTATACAATGATATACGTATTTGTTATAGATGGCTTTGTATTATATACAATGATATACATGCTTATTACAGATATCATTGTATTATTAACAATGATATACGTGTTTGTTATAGATATCTTTGTACAGGTATTGTATACAATGATGTACATGCTTCTTATAGATATCATTATCATCAATATTATTCAGGATAAAGGTACCGAATTTAGGAGGTAGCTCGAGACGAAGCTGTAGAATGAAACCAAAATATGTATATTTCCCCAATACCATATTTATAGCTTTGTGACCAAATATAAAATAATGTAACTCAGTACTCACTGCAGTGAGTGACAGAGAGCGCATTTGCTCGTCGACGAAAACTTGAGGTCACGGACGGACGGACAGACAGACGACGGACATGGCGAGCACAATAGCGCCTTTTTTCCATAAACGAGAAAATGCGCTAAAAATATAACTCAGTACTAACTGCAATGAGTGACAGAGAGCGCATTTTCTCGTCGACGAAAACGTGAAGTCTCGGACGGACGGACAGACAGACAGACGGACGGACGGACGGACATGGCG
>NW_025944730.1:0-478 GCF_000764305.2 Hyalella azteca | reverse complement strand
GATTGCGTCCTTTGTTCTGTATCGCATCCTTTGTTCCTGTGTGGCGCTCCTACGTGGCCAGGGACTATAACGTCGGTAACACAGTAAGGATACTATGGATGCATGGTTGAACTATATAAGGTTGACCCACGAGAAGTTCCGTCTTTCAGTACAGTTTTCTTGTTACGTCACGTAGATCGAGAAACTTAAACAAATTCGTCATTCCCATGACGGATTGGTTGACTGGTTTGACCACATTTCGGTGCTTGGTTAGTTAATGTACGTGACGTCACTGAGATCAGTGACGCCACAGGCGAATAACGAACTACATCCGCAAAATTGGGCTTCTGATGGGTCAACCTTATACTAGTTCAACCATGCTAAGGATGCATCTTGCCGGTGTTTCTGCAGAGCCGGGCAGACTGTGGTGAAAGGGTGGCACAGGAAAGCGCGCAGCACGCAAGGAAGCCTTCGACATGTCTGAACTCGAGTGCGCGAA
>NW_025944729.1:0-645 GCF_000764305.2 Hyalella azteca | reverse complement strand
GAAAATTGAGTTTAGCACAGATAATTCGAGAAGAGATTTGAAAAACTTGAAGTTAAAACCCATGACAAGGTCATGTACATCTTTTAACAATGAATTGAGACAAATATCGATGGTTTCAGAAAGAGGTATATTAGTAAATAAATTTTCTACATCAAAAGAGGCCATTGTCAATTCATGAACATTGGTAAAACTCTTCAGGCGATTACGAACATATAAGTGTTATCCACAGTATATTGGTTTGTTGTAAGACAGTTCAAAAGCGGAACCAAAAATTTTGCAAGTTTGAAAAAAATTTAGCATAAAAAATGTTTCCATTACCAACCGTCAGGAATTTTTTGGTAACTTACAAAGTTTAGCTTACCTGCATTTTTATGGTTTTAAATAGTACAAAATTTTCTCGTCTGTTTTTCAGCCGCTTGATTTCCTTTTATTGAAAGACTTGGCCAAAAATAAGGATGTTATCATTTGTAAGCCGGATAAGGGTAAAGGTGTAGTACTAGTTGATTGCAATCGGTATAACAGTAGTCTTATTACTCTGATCACCAACACGTCTAAATTCAAAGAAATTACTGAGCCAATCGCTAAAATAGTTTTGAAGATAGAGGACAAAATTAATAATTTTCTACGAAAACTTAAAGATTCCGC
>NW_025944728.1:191076-211209 GCF_000764305.2 Hyalella azteca | reverse complement strand
TATAAGTAGACCAGTAAAGTATCATGGATACCAGCATTATTATGTATAATATATTTGCTCAAATTTTTAGTAAAAGAGGAACTTATAAACAACTGATTCAAAAAAATCTAATGGGTAGTTTAACATGTTATAAATGTGCAACTATGTCATATTCAGGGCATATTTCATACCTGTGGTATGATCCACTGGTGGGTCGTGACTCACTTAACGTGTTGAGCATGTGTATGGAATAGAGTGTTTTGGCTGTGTCTGTAATGAAATCCATCATACCAAGCAAAGATAACGGACAATGCCAGTCAAATTTTCACCAAAGAATCAAAATTATCAGCCATTCAACTTCTTTTGAATTCACAAACAAGCTGTATCTCTATAGATTGTTTCTGTAACTTGATAAAATTACTGTATATCAGATGTTGTATACTTTTATATCTAAATGTTTTATTTTATGTGGTGTGGCATAGTTCAATCTCAGTGACCTAATATTATTAATTCTTTAATCGCTAATAATGACCTCAATCCATGAATTGTTACCTATATATGTTCATGTAGCAGTATATTGTAAATATTGTAACATTTTCTGGCCATAGCATGAAAGATTTGATTCATACCAGTTACAGAATTGACACTGAGAGTAAACAATTTTTAATTATGTATTTATACAGTTGAACCCCATCTCAAAAATGTCTTTTCATACTACCCAAATACCCAATTGCCTTACAAACCATCATATATAGGAAAAAATGTGACATAAAGAAACATGCAGATTTTGACTAGGTAGTTACTTATCCAAGAATTATGGTAGAAATAAAAGTACTGTCAACTGGGGTGACTTTGGCCTATGTTTATGATTTTGTTTTGCTGCCATTTGTACCTGTTGTAATTGTATTATGTTTTTGAAATAAAATGGTATCCAATGTAGTTTTTTCTTATCTATCAATGGGAAACTGTTTTGTGTCATTAATTGTATATCCTGCTTGACCTACACAAACTGAATGCCACAGAACTGTAAAGAAAAGAAAATGCTGAGTGCAAACTTTAATATTTTGAGATACAAAAAGAATTTTGGAACCAGATTTTTTTCACATATTTTGGCACCTTGCATAATGATTGTATCAATGGTTATACTGTCAACCAGGGCTACTCGGGACTGGCGGGGTAACTCGGGACAGTCCTCTGACACGGCGTAAAACTGTTTTAGTAGCAAAACTAATTGGAATATTGCAAAACTAAATACCGTATAGTGGCATAAATGTCAACATTTTTCCTATCTATATAGTACCTATAAAGGAAGTCAAAAAATACTACATTTACTAGCTTTGAAAAATTCCTGGAAAAAAAGTGTGAAAAACGCTGTTTTGAAAAGTTACTTCTGCTAAGGTCTGTAGTAAAAAAAATATTTGCTGTATTAAAAAATTTTACTTGCATAAAAGTTGCCCCCAGGTGTCGGCTTGAAAACTTTAATTGCAGAATTTACATACCTCAATCAAAAAAAAATGGCAACCGTTTCCGCACGGTGGGCTACTCGGGACACCCCCAAAAACGCAATTACAGTAGAACCTCAGTAAGCAAAGGCTCCAGTTAAGAAAAAAATTGATTAAAAACAAAGAATATTGATTACATTTACCTTGCTCGGCGAAAAAATTTTCACTTATCTAAAAATTAGTGCATCATCGGTCATCACAAAATTGTGCATAGAATGTCATATATAGAATTGTGCACCAGGCATCATATAATGAAAAGTAATTGACCTAAACTATGATTTATTTCTCCAAAACATATGATGGTTGTCACTAAAACATTCCTTTCTGTTTCAGGTATGTTTTTCACGATCTTTTTTATAGTAAATTCACTTAACCCAATTAAAATGGTGTGAAATTACAAGCCGTCCTGTAAGCTTACAGATACAGAAAAAATGCTATAAGGCTGCTGATATGAAGCTTGCAGTGGACAAGGTTGTTGTAAATGCTCAATGGCATGTTCATGGATACGGTAATATCGCATCAATAATACGGTAATTAATGTATATGGTAATATCATATCAATAAAGGAAAAACAAGTAAAAATCACAGAAAATGTCATTTATTCTACCTCTACATCATCTACAATGAAAGAGGAGGACTTCAGAGTACTGTTAGTAATGGATGAGTACACTCTGCATGCTTCAAATGTTTTAAAATGAAGTTTTATTCCAAGTGTCCCGAGTAGCCCCGTTCGACGGGGCTACTTGGGACACTCTTTTTTTGCTTCTGGCACCTTACGAATAGCATATGGAATTTTTTTGAAGATGCCATTCGATAGCCCTCGCAAAGAGCTATAAAATGAGCCTAAACTTGTTTATGAAATGTTTCATGGTAAGAAGTTATTAACAAAAAACCCTCAAAACCGTCCTGAGTAGCCCCGGTTGACGGTACGTTTTCTACCAAATGTAATATATATGCTCAAAAATTAGCTGGCCAATGTAACCCCATAGTGTATGAGCAAAATGAGGTGACATTGGCCAGCCAATAAATGTTTGGAATAATTGATTTTTCCTTTTTTTTCAGACTATATGCCCAGTTATAAACGTAAATTAGATTCTAGGCCATATATAAACACCTTGTGTGGTCAATGTCACCTTGCAAATGGTTGAATATGGCCACAAAATCATTTTTACTACATTTTGACACATGTGGCCAAAGTCACCCCATTGTGGGGTGACATCGGCCACCCAGCTTATTTTAAAAATAAAATCGTTAAACTGTAAAAGTGACCCCATCGTGGGGTGACATCGGCCACCCAGCAAATTAAAAAAAAAATTATTAATCTGTAAAAGTGACCCAATTTAGACACAACATATATAAAGAAGAACATTTCATTAATATATTTACAAATTTACTATCACTAGCAATGCCTCATTCCTATATTGTAGGAATTTAATTAGCAAAAACTAGTGCAATTTGGCCAAAGTCACCCCAGTTGACGGTATGAACCCACAATCTTAGGTCAGAAAGATGTCTTATTTAGACATTACAAAATAAAAATAATTTTTCATCATATTGTAAGTACAATATTCTTGTATAGGTATAATAGTAATTTTTGCAAAAGTCCAACACAAATTAGATTCTTTTCCATTAATTTTAATGGGAAAGGCAGGGTTCCACTGTATTCAAGAGGTATTTAATATTGGCCTGGATTTCTTCATGACTTGAAAATAAGTGTAATCAAATTAATGATGCATGATTTATGTCAAAAATGCATAGAATTAATGCAATAATAAAAAAGTTCCTCCAAAAATTTCCAGATTATGGCACCAGCTGACGCTAGGTTTGGTGAAGCTGGTGAAGCTGCCCGAGATGCAGCAGGGTACAGAGCTACTCAATCTCTACTCAAATCTCATCACCGAGATGGAGAACAAGTAAACCTGAAATTAGACTGAACATTGCATCACATTTATTTATAAGAGACAAACATTTTATGATGCATTTGCCATGTGCCTTTTTAAATTTGGTTTTGTTGAAATTGAATTCTCTGAATGAGCTAATAATGATATTATATTTCTGAATCACCTTTATTTAATTTTTATTATATAGCAATTTGTTGCATTGAGTGTTTTGCTTTGAAAAGTAATAACATCGATATTAAACCACGGCTTCACTACATGTATTTTAAATGCATTTTTTGTTCAATAGTATTCCTCCCCTCAGGATCAACCCCCTCTCCCTGGTGGAGTTGGCTGCTGCTATCATGAAGCAGTACTCAGACCCCAAGGAGGCCATTGCCTTCGTGGAGAAGATCCGCCCCAAAGTTGTTGATCATCAGGAGTCGCATGTCTACTGCAAAGTTTTAATTGCACAGGTAAGTTTTAGTTCAAGATTTTGCATAAGTTATGATATTTGGGATTTAAATGATGACAATACTAAAAAATATTTTGACACTTTGACCAATAATTCTTCCTTTGTAGGTGACTTTGAGACAGCTAGAAGATAAAGAAGCCACAAAAAAACTTCTGGATGAAACTGAGAAAATGCTTGATGAAATTGATGGCGTGACACCAACTCATGGCAAGTGAGTTTTATTATCATTTATATTCACATATGTACTTTTCCCTGTCTATATATCATGTCCCTAGTTATCCAAATCCTTTCACAAATTGTTGTCATTTTTCTGTGATTATGAATTGGATTCTTTTATTTCATGCATTATGACACTACTAAGAATTTTAACTCCACTCGTGACTAACCAGCAAAAGGTGTAAATTTGAGCCTGGAAATTTGCCATCACAAACTCTGTAATGAAGTCAGTTTACTGCCTTGCCCCTGGTCCAAAACATTTTTTGTCACAATTTCATGATGCAGATTCTATCAGCTGGCCTCCGAGCTTTATTGCTTGACTGGGGCTCATGCTGACTACTACCGAGCCTCATTGCGATACCTTGGATGTTCAGACCCTCCTACAGACCCCACTGAACGAACCCAACAAGCTTTTTACTTGGGTAAGCATAAACTTTATAGTCTCATTGTTAGAAACTTGCTTATAGTCAATCAAAGTTTTATTTATAAATAAATTTATCTGTTTATTTTTTCAACTTCATTTCTGTGCTCAAGATCCAGATAACAATTTTTTACCACATAGTTCTTGTGATTTCTTGCAGGTCTTGTTGCATTGTTGCTCCAACACATCTCATCTGTTGTTGTGTCATTATTCAATAAATATCCCAATTGCAGGTCTTGCTGCCTTGTTGCTTCAACTCTGCTCATCTTTTATTGTGTCATTATTCAATGGATATCCCAATTGCAGGTCTTGCTGCCTTGTTGGGCGAAGGCATATACAACTTTGGAGAGCTGCTTGCTCATCCCATACTAGAGTCGCTGAAAGGCACAAACCTCGAGTGGCTGATGCGTCTGTTGCTCGCCTTCAATGCTGGCAACATTAATGAGTTCGAAAGCATGAAGCCTTTGTGGAGCTCACAGCCTGACCTCCTTGCTAAGGAAATTGAGCTCAGAGAGAAAATTCGTTTGCTTTGCCTCATGGAGGTGCGTTTGTTGTTACAATCAATCAGTTGTCACACTTCACGTGCTCAAACTTGTTATAGCTAATTCAATTGTTAAAGCATTCAATTGCTGCAATTATAATAATTGAAACTTTGAGAGGCTAAATTCTTAGATTCAAACTTTCAGCTACTGAAATTCTAATATGTTTATGTTTCCAGTGGCAGCAATTCTAATGTTTGAACTCTCGTAAGCTGTTAGTCTAATTTTCGAACTAATGTACTTTGTATTTATATAGTGACTTTATCTCATAAACTTATGCATTGGCTCACGCAGAGTTCTATATATATCAACTGCTCAAGCAGCAATTAATAGAACTGAAAATTGATACTTTTATGACTTGACCATCTATCTCTAAGTATTAAATTCATGTTAATCTTTGGTGCAATAATGCATTGGTCTATCTGAAACCAATCTACTCAAAATTCCACGATTTTTCTCATGTTGATTCTCAATTATTTGTGCAGATGACCTTTAAACGCAAGGCGTTCGACAGACAATTGAAATTTGAGGAGGTAGCTGAAGAGACGGGACTCCCTATCAATCAGGTGACTTCATTAAGCGGTTTGCTTATCGCCCTAATTTTGGTTTGTGTCCTTGTTTTCAAATGAAATGTAGACTAACGACTGTAATAGATTAGGATTGTGGTATGGTTGAACTAGTATAAGATTGACCAATGAGAAGCTCATTTTTTTCGGATGTAGTTCGTTGTTCGCCTTTGACGTCACTGATCTCAGTGACGTCACGGGCATTAACCGATCACCGAAATGCGATCAAAGCAGTCAACCAATCCGTCATGGGAATGACGGTATTTTTTACATTTCTCGATCTCAGTGACGTAACAAAAAAAGCTGAACTGAAAGACGGCAATCCTCGCGAGTCAACCTTATATAATTCAACCATGAGATTGTGGTATACATGATGACTTTGATACCCCGGTACTAAGCAGGTGTTGTGTTACAGGTGGAGGTGATGGTGATGCGAGCACTGTCTCTAGATCTGGTACGTGGCAGCATCGATCAAGTGGAGCAGAAGGTCAACATCACTTGGGTCCAGCCCAGAGTTCTCGACAAAACCCAGGTGCGGGACATGTGTTATGAGACATTAGATGTGATGTTGTATGACTTTGTATTGGCTACAACTACTCAACAATTAACTAATTGGCTACAACTAGTCGGCAAGTACTAACGTGACAACAGGATTCTTTCAGGCGGAATATAGCTAAATTAAGCCCAGCTATAAATACGAGATTCTTGATACAATTAACGAAATATTTTCCCTTCATAGGGGTGTAATTTCGTTGATCTAATTGATTAATTAACAACGATTCATGCTGATAATATGATAATCCTTGATTTATGATACTATGATCTCAAGTAAGTTCTACATCACATAAGTGGTAGAGGTTCAATGTTGATTAGTTGCCGTCGTTGACGGTGTCATTATGGCCCGTACTATCAAAAAATAGTTCTTTTCTTGGTCATCTAATCACTCACGGCATTTCTAGCTAAACCCACCAATCACACGCAGAATTGGCCGCTACAGGTACTTAGGCAATCTATTGATAGTATTCATAGTACCACCCTTGAATTCGTGTTTAGATCGATATTAACATTTATTTTATTTGTTACAAAATACTCGATTTATTACAAAATAATCACTGTAACCTTGAATAATTTTTGTGCAGTTGGCTGCTATGTTGGAGCGCCTGAACGCGTGGTGCGACGACGTAGACAGCATGCAGAAACTTCTTGAAGAACAAGCCGCTCCTATCCTTACTCTATGATAGTCCTGCCCTCGATTCCCTTCTGTATTAGAGTAAAATATCTCTATTGACACCAAGGTCAGTGTTTTTCTTACCTGCTCATCACTCGTTTCTGTTGGTTTTTATCAACCAAAGTCCGTTCAATTTGAAGAGCGTTTTTATGCGAATGTCTTCTGAATTCAACGTTCGTTGCTGCAAATGTGCGCTAAATTCTGCGTTCTTTTCTTCAAATATCCACTGAATATAGCATTCATTTCTGCAAAAGTTAGTTTAATCCTGGTCTTTATGTGAGAATTTTCGTTTTCTCCGATGTCATTGTCAGAGGCTTCCTTTCCTGCAAATTTTCAAAGTGAAAATTTTCCGTCTTGAATAAAATCCTTATTGCACATCTCAATGACATAATTATTAGATTATTGAATCACCATTTTTCAATAGTGATTTGTTATTATAATCGATTATTCAGGTAGACGCGTTTGTAGTGTTTTACGCTCAGCGTTATCATTTCCTGCTGAGTCTAGAACAACTTCATGAGTTAGTTCAAAGTTACGAACTTTTCTGTTTGTGAGTCAAGCTAGTCCTCAGTATATTTGGGATAAAAAATCTAACGCTTCATTTATCGCCTTCATTTACTGATAGATAAATAGAGACGTAAGTTCTAGAAAATATTAAACAAAACAAATGAGATACAACTAAACATTAATTGAGAAGCTAGACTAGATAAGAATCACCTGGTGCTACTAAAATGTTTTTACAAACAAATGGTTTACAATGAGGAAATATTGTGACCAACATCCACTTAATCTCTCAAGCCTAAATTGTTTCTACTCTCTCGTACTCCATCAAAGTTCTTTTTTAGAATGAGTCGCGTTGGACCGGTTTTGGTTCATCACCCTTAAATAATCAACAATGTTGAAAATAAATGGTTCTCAATTGGTTGTGGTTCATCGCCCTCGAATAATAAACAATGTTGAAAATAACCAATGCTGCTAATATATGCGTTCTATAAAATATTATTAATCAAAGTATAGATAACGCACACAATTTCCTATCCATGTAGGAAACAAATAGAAATGTTACTCCATAGCTTGAGGTTCAATGAAGCAAATTAACACGGTTATTTCTAGATGTAAATACTTGCTGATTTAACATTATTTTGTAGTCGTGAGAAAATTCTGCCGTGACCTGCACTATAACATCGTTTACAGGGATTAAGCTTTTCAGCACTCAGTATTACTCTTATTTCAAAGCATCATATTTTATTTGTTTATGACTCAAATGTTATGAACGCGTTGCAAAGTTTTGTCCGACCACGTGTTATAGCTCCCTGATGCGTTGAAGTTCAGAATATAACATTATAAAGCAAGGTATTGCGATTAGAGTTGATAATGCAGAAAAATCTGATGTTTTCAAGGTTTTTTTTAACTTTTCTATGGTGTAGCAATCTTGACGATGTGATTAAATTAACGGCAATAAGATGCATTTATAACCAAAGTATAAAAACAGTGTTGGGCCAACATGTTCATTTTATCCAACATATGAAGGTTAAGTTCACTTCAATGTAGCGTTGCGGTACAAGGTTCTAATTACCTGTACATTTATTAGTATAGATGTGTACCTCTGATGAATGAAGAAAATACTCAATATTTAGGAAAAATCAGAGTAATGACTTACGTTTAATAAAACGTAGTCAATGTAATAATTTTACTTTACTATTCACTTAATTAACAGAACTGTTAAGTGATGTGTTTGAAATGAACAGAACTGTTTACTGTTTAATCATTTTATTATTATTATTTTTTTTTTTTTTTGAAGGGAGCTCAATGGGCTGAGAGTTTGACAAGTGAGATTCATAATTTGCCCGGCCTCGACCTCGACTCTTGGTTAAATTTGTTCGAAAAAGTTGCTTTGTAGTTTGGTCGCATTACTCGCTCCAGTAAAGAGGAATGTCTAAGCCAGTCAGACCATCAAAACTTACTGTTATACTCGGCTATCGTCATGCGGTATACGTACAACAAAGCGTTAGTTAAAATATTATGACTTACAGCCAAAACATAGAATATTGCACAGCATCCCCTCATGTTGACAAAATGTCAGAGCAGGCAGGCTCTCGACATAGCCGGTTTTTCTGTTCGCTTCATTTAAATTTTTGTTAAAAACGAAACTAAAAAATCTTTTGAGTTACTTTTTACTGTAATTAAGTAATTAATGTTGGGCTAAATCAGTGATATTTTCATGCTTATTTAGAGAGATTGGAATGTGAAAATTAAATTTTTGGTGTTGGCCTTGGTAAGTTAATTTGCCTTTGAATGGTAGACACAAAATCACGTCACTTTACTGAGATAAATTGGCTGGAATTAATAGTGATTGTTTTCTGTTAAAAGCCGTCAGGTCGACGCGACGCACAAACAACTCGAAGAAAATAATTCAAGCACAAAATCCCCGAAGCTTCTTGAACACACACAATATTTACATTTAAACAGACTTAACCCGTAGTCTACTGACAGTATCTCTTGTTACCAGACCTTTAGATACGAATAACTTCAGCTACGGGTAATGTATCTGTAGACGAAGGATATAAATCTAATTTTTGGTTTTAGATTGCAGTGTTGGCCACTAAGGGTTTTACTGTGAAGCTTAATTTGGAATATATGCTAAGTGTTTGACTGAACCCCTTGTATTCTCAATGATAATCAGGCTAAAAAGTATTATGAAATCTTAAGATGAAAGTTGTAAGTGTTCGTCCAGGTCCAAATGTTAGAAGAATAGCGAAGGCTGTTGTGTGAGCGTGATGAAGCATCAAGTATTCCTTCAATGAATTTAAAGATCATTGTGGAAAACAGTAAATAGTTTTGTGATTCATTGAGATCCTTATTTTTATCACGTGATGTGAGAGTTCGATGAGTTGAATGTAATGTTTCACCACTAAAAATTGAATACCCTTTCACTGAAATCTTACGAGTAAATCACATGGAAAAAACGGTGAACAGAAACAGATTCGACGATGGGTGCGAATAGAGCGATACAAGACCTCGCAAAAGAGATTCTATTTTACCAAGATTGAGATTATTGTAACATTTGGTCATGGATGCGTTTCAATAAGAGTTCAGCGAACGCTGAAGAACTTTAAGACTAATACTTAAGTTTAATTGCCCTTTGGGAGGGCCGTACGTGCATGGAGTTCTAAAAGTAGAGAAACTCCCCTTCGGAAATGTCCACACAATCTTACGGTTATGCGGTACGAAAACAAATTATCTTGAGATTCAGTAAATACTTGGTGTTTCTACATCTAATTTACACGGTCAAATACATAATCGTTTTTACACAATTGGCGTGGACATTGGAACACATCACGTAGAAATGACTTCAAGGAGACGAAAAAGCAGGAATCGCCTCTTCTAAAATCGGGTTATCTCCATAAGAATTGAAAAGCTCTTTAGGAATGCGTCAGTCAAAGGGCAGATTAAAAAATGCTGAGATGTTTTTCACGAGACCTTTTAGGGCTCGGTTGTGATATTTAAAACATGTAAAGCTTAGCAAACATCACGAAACCTGGAAACAACCAATTTCGGTGCAGCGTTCTTGGGCCTACGGCGCGATACCACCGAATAATTACCCCATTCAGTGACGTTATCTTTTCCTTTGAAGAATCTTATCTCGTGGAGTGGAAAGCCATTAGCCTGCCTGCGTCAACTTGAATCTCAAATGAACGAAACAACTTCTAACCAAAAAACGATTGTTTTTGAATTTCTCATCGTTGAACACTAGGAGTAAACAAGATGGAAAATCCTTCACTGCCAACTTCGGTGATAGCTTACACTGCCCCACTGACTTTAATAATGTTGAGCTTGCTCATAGAGGAGCTCCCTATAATTATTATTATATACTAAATACGTAAGTAGTTGGACGTCAATTTTACATCTGTACAAAAACTGTAAACGAAACACAAATGAGAAAATCAAGCACACATGAAAATTGGGAAAAATTAGTGAATTCAATGTTGCAATTCGTTTTGGCGCAAAATATGGCAAAATTCCATCTGTACAATCTTAATTTGGTGTTTTGATTGCACTTTATAGAATTAGTTACTTATTTACCTTCAAATACTGGCTGCATCGGAAATAAAATTCGTAATTCACGCGTGCATATTTCGTAAGTTGTACGCGTAAGTTGTGTTTAGGCGCCGGATGCCGATATTTTTTTAACATTGTACATTTTTCCATTCAGGTTTAAGTTTAAAATTGCCGATTGCACAGTTGTATCCCGAATTGCCTTCCAACTCGTTATCTCCATAAGAAATGTTAAGTATGCAGTCGTATAAAGAGATATAAATCAATTACGGTTCTTATCTTCGTATGGTTCATCAAATGTGTTCGCCTCCAAACCAATCGAAGTAGATACATCTTATTCATAAATTGAACTCACTACTTTTTGGCATCTTCAATTCTATATTAATAATGTGACTATGACTTGAATGTAAGCTGCCCTATGACTAGACTGCAAACAAATTATTACTACTTGACGATTTACTGTCAAGCTATGCAGTAAATCAAGATGATCTCTTGGTACTTGACTCGTGATAAAAAATTTTTGAGTGATGTTTCAAAAAACAACCTTAGCTTTTATCAAACAAATTCAAGCATCAAATATTTGAGTGAAATTATCGACAAACGACAGTAAATGAAGTCGAAAAAAGTCTAATAAACCCTACAGAGTATTTTTTTTTTCAAACCATAACAAAAATAACTACAGTACGAACATGTAACAGGAGCAGAAGCATGCATCCATTGTATTCTTATAATATTGGGATTTATTAGATAATTTGTGACTCGTATCTGTGAATCAGAACCTGCCTCGACTTCCGGCAAACGCACCGAGCAATTATTCCCTTCGTACTTTCCGTTTCGCATCTAAGCAATATTTCACATCATGATTGAACGTAATTCCAGCTTCTGACATGACGTATGAAAATATAACGTTCACATTTTCGTCCGAGGAATAAGTGCAACCCTTGCTGTGTTTTTAACGGCCGGAAGATAGGCTTTACATCATCGCTGGAACAGACGAACCTCAATTCCTTTCAATCTTCTTTACGAAAAAGTTTTTGAGCACCCATTGCTTGAACCTATTATGCAAAACTTTGTTGGTCAGACAAACAATTGCTTCACTGAGAACAACACTTGTTCACCAAAAGAGCTCTTTTGTGACTGATTTCAGGGATTGCTTTTTGATTGTTTATATTCTAAAACCAGGCCTCTAGTTGGCTGTTAGTCCCGAAATTATCTGGACAATTAGCTGCGTTATAACGCGGCGTCCAGATTGCAAAACCAAAATTTCCTGAAAGTTAATGGCCGAAAAGTGCATCTCGTGGCCTCGTACTGGAAAAAAGAGCTCATTCAGGCGGCTGTCTTAAGCGGTGCTTGCATAAGTGGCAAGGCAAGACTTTGAGACTTGGATCGCTGTAGCTGTTGGTGGTCGTTGTTGAGGATAGGATTTTGTTCTTGTTGAGGGGAGGGAGTGTTGGGGATGCTGCTGATGGTGCTGCTTGGGGAATGAGGGCTTGTGGGTGTCTGGGGGTGCAAGTTATGATGATGGTGATGGTGGTGGTAATGGAGATGGTTGTATGGATGTACACCACATGCTTTAAGTTCCGTGAAAACTTCGGTGAAGAAAGCTGGTTCTGCGTTGATACGCAGCATGTCACCGCTGAGTGTGTTGATAATGTGTAGACATCGGTCCCAAAACCTGTCCTTGTCATCCTCGACAAGGAATGGCTTGAGAGGATACGAGATCTCGTTGCCCATGTACGAGTAGGAGAGGTAGAGACACGTCAGGACTATAGCCTGAAGCTCGTGCTCGCTCTCGATGTCGTCCGTCACCAAGTGGCGAACCAGCAAGTACACGAACACCACGTTCGCTGGGTTTATGAAGGCGATGTCCTGGAAAAATAACAATGTATTATTCGTGGAATACATTACTTTGGTTCGAAAAACTGCATATAATTAATACTGAAGCGGAAACAATGATAGGTATAAAATGGCAATAGCTCAACGCTTCGGTTTTAAATGTAAAATAGTACCGTAATTCTCTCGTAGGATTCATTAACTTGATGCAAAAAATAAATCACATTCATTAGCCTAGTGCTGATTGTCATCACTCATGATAATTTAAAAAAAATAAGAATGAGTCGAGGTAAAACATAATGAGCATCCAGGACCGTCGTTCCTAAAACAAAACTCTTTTCATGATAATGTTACATATGGGAGCCTATATTGGACTAAATTACAATATCACTATTTGAATGTAATGTGCAGTCCTATGAATAACAAATTGTGGAGAATTGTGACAGAATGATACAAAAGATGATTTAGGCAATGTAGAAGGAGAAAGATGGAATTGATGTTACTTCATAAAATGTATGATTTAAAAGTCAACTATTATTTATTGCGATATCCGCTTCTGAGGAGTCCGTGACAGTGACCTTTCTGCTACGCTTCTCAGTGAATTACCAGACATACGTAATTCATCACACGAGCTTCGTTTCTAATAATAGGCTCGCTGACATTCAAGAAAACTACAACCACCACGTATAAGTACCTAAATTATAAACAAATAAAACTAAAACCACTATGTTATATTGTTTCCGATTAAAATATGAGAATTTCGAAGAGGTGTAACTGTTTCAGCATACCTAGATTGCATCGATCAATCCCCAATCAATATCCAATTCAAGTTCTGTACAATATTTCACTCATTGGAGATATGTAGGCTGATGTTATATAGATAAATGGAATTTAGATTTCATATTGCATGACAAACAGGGATGCCGAAGGAGCACGTGTTTTGATCGTATTTTATACTGGGGATGGCTTAGTCGTTACGATCGTCAAGATTGGAGCAGTGTGATAGGGGGTCCAAACCTGCAACAAGCAGTGAACTTCTGGTCGAAAACCGCAAGATGGCCGGGTGGTTAAGAATTGTTGGTCGACCAATATGGCATAATCAACGCCAACTCTATTATATTACATTTATTAGTTTAAAAACTTTCCGCGTAGTTCAGAAAACCGTGCTAAATACTGGGGATGGCTTAGTCGTTACGATCGTCAAGATTGGAGCAGTGTGATAGGGGGTCCAAACCTGCAACAAGCAGTGAGCTTCTGGTCGAAAACCGCAAGATGGCCGGGTGGTTAAGAATTGTTGGCCGACCAATATGGCATAATCAACGCCAACTCTATTATATTACATTCATGTTTTTTAAACTTTCCGCGTAAAACTTTCCAGAAAACCCTGCTAAACTCTGGTAGGCCGCGGCTACACCGACGACTGTTACCCAAGGCTAATAATATTGTCTGGTTTTAAGGTAAAGGTACGCATAAAACGTGGCACCATTCTTCGCTGCACATGTGAATATTACGTAGGGTTGTGGTAGTAACGATTCCACTTCGAAGGTTCAAAGTTCACTTTTTAAAGTTTAAAATCGAATAAATTTATCAGGGAACCACCAGCGCTGGAGCAGCACGGCTGCGCTGCTTGGATTGAGGCATCACACATGAACTTATTCTCCACCAGCGCTGGAGCTGCACGGCTGTCGGCTGTGCTGCTTGGATTGAGGCATCACACATGAACTTATTCTCCACCAGCGCTGGAGCTGCACGGCTGTGCTGGTATTGGCTGGCTGGGCTCCCTGTGGTAGCGCTTATCGATCCTGCCGCGGCTGCCGGCGTGTCGTCTGGCTGATCTTCATCACACTTCTTCCTTGACACAATCTACGCTGCGCCGGGCCGTGGGGCGATTTATTTAGAGAGAAATCCTGCTCCCACTTTTTATTTGATAAATATGTAATTATTTATAACAATATGTATGAACATATATTTTACAAATGATTCTCTTGAGATAACTTATTTGAAAAGTCTACTCCTACTAATATTTTTATTCGAAAATATGTTCTGTAAACATGCTTCCTTTAATTGAAAATTCATTTAAGCCGACAGTATTTTCATGATAACTTTTTGTAAAACGTTCTTTGATTGATATTGTGTTTCATCACACTGCTTCTTTGAAAGAAACATTCTGTGATGTAATAAGCGCTATTTAGCGACCGATGCGCGCCATATATTGAGAAATTTTGTTTTTGCTTATGTATTGATTCAGAACTGTTCGATAATGAAGTCATATTGGAAGACCATTATGTCCAGTTTAAGGTTGTTTTCGTGTTTGAGTTTCTAAGTCCTTTCTGAAGCTTCATAAGAGTATCTTTGTAAAGCGGTGTACTTAGTTTGAAATTCGATCACATATTTTTCTTACATTAAAAATTCACTTTGAATTTTAATCTTGAAATTTGATATGCACCAATATAGTTTACGCTTCTTGGAGTATCGTGCGCTTGCAATGTTCACATAATTTCATTTCCCTCTGTAGACATATTCCTTGTTATACTCGTAGTGTACTGAAAATATTCCATTCAATGTGCAGTTAAATTTATTGTTTTACCAAGATTCATTAGATTGCCCGTTACTTTAACTTTGCACTAAAGATAACCATTGCGTGATTATTTTCAGATTTTCAGGGATCATAAATATGTAGTATTAATATTGACTTAATGTTTTTATTTTTTTGTCCAAAAATTTATTTCGATGATGCAAAATAATTATTCATGCCTTTCTTGGAATAGCATCTGCACGTGTGTTTCTATTGCACAAAAAAATATATTCCTAACCGAGGCAAGATGCCACAATTGCATGAAAGTATATATCAATTCTTGTACGAAAAATAAATTCCTGTTCGATAGAAAATAAATCCTTATTATTCACATTGTAAACATTTTCACTTACAATTCGACGAAACAAGACATTTTTAGACTTCTTCTTGTTGAATGAGTCAAAGAAGACCGTACTAAGCCAATGCTAAGCCAAAATAATGTAGAAATCAGTATTCACAATGTGAATAATGAATAAAAAATTCGTGAAGATGGTATCAACATCGGTCAGACATATCGGCAAATTAATTCAATATTTTCTGTTCTAGCGAGCATGGACTAGACAATGGACCCATTTCCATGTAAAACTTTTATCAGTTATATGCCGGCCAAATTCGGTAGATCCATTACATAATTGACGTTGTAAATAATAAATGGTCACCAGAAATAAAACTGATAAGGATTATAGAGCTAAAAATGTAAACCTGTAATCCAATGTAGTAAAATCACAAATGTTATTGAATTACGCTTTCAAGAGATAGTTGAATGATCTAAAGTCACAAAAAGTATGTGATCAATTTCCTCCGTACATACAAGGTCTCGATGCTGAGACCTAATTTGTCAGCCTGCACCACCGCCGCTGCAAATCTGCATGCCGGGACTTGATCCAAGTTAGTCTGCCACCAGACTTAGTCCTAAGTAGTCTACCAGTAGGACTAGTTCAAGTAATTCACCTGCCCTCAGGACTAGTCTGATTTAGGCAACTGCTACAACCAATTGAGTCAAATGCCACCAGGAATTGTGCAAGTTATTCACCTGCCAACAGGACTAGTCTCAGTCACCTGCCCTCAGGACTAGTCTCAGTTACCTGCCCTCAGGACTAGTCTCAGTCACCTGCCACCAGGACTAGTCTTAGTTACCTGCCCTCAGGACTAGTCTCCATCACCAGGACTAGTCTCAGTCACCTGCCACCAGGACTAGTCTCCGTCACCAGGACTAGTCTTAGTTACCTGCCCTCAGGACTGCCACCAGGACTAGTCTCCGTCACCAGGACTAGTCTCAGTCACCTGCCACCAGGACTAGTCTCCGTCACCAGGACTAGTGTCAGTCACCTGCCACCAGGACTAGTCTCCGTCACCTGGACTAGTCTCCGTCACCAGGACTAGTCTCAGTAACCTGCCACCAAGACTAGTCTCATTCAGTCACCTGCCACCAGGACTTATGCAAGTAATTCACCTGCCATCCCTGCAGCAGCAGCGAACGATCAACAGTCCTGAGCCACATGACGGCATCAGCGGCCTGGAAGTCTGCCAGCTGTGAGCACGTCGTCTGCAAGTGGCTGCCCAGACACTTGAGCAGCTCCGACGTCGACGCTTGAATAACAGTTTTTCTGCTAGGACTTGTTCCTCCTAACTGCTTTGGGTGTATGGGCCTCTGTTGTTGTTGCTGATGATGAGCGTGATGAGGGAGCACTTGATGCTGCTTCACAAGTTGCTGGACTGGTTGTATGTGCTGGCGTGTTAAAGGTAGCACTGTAGTCGTCGTGTACTTGGCAACCTGTTGTAGGTCTTGGTGGTTGTTGCTCGATGGTGCTGAGGTTAGGACAGCCTTTGGTGGTAGTTTGTCCGTTGGGGTATGAGTGTGGTTATTGTTGCGCACCAAGTCAAGTTGACCTACCGAGCTTGGTCTGATGTTATAGCAGCTTAGAGCTTTTTGAATGTTTTTGTTGTTATCAATGAAAGGATGAATGTTATCCAAAGGCTGACGAAGCGATAAATTATTCTTATTTCTGTTATCTATTTTCTTTTTGTTCGTGGAGGCAAAACGTTTCCAACTGAGGGCGTTGATAAATAAAGAATGCTTCTTGTACGCATTGCGATCAAGAGAATTCTTCTCGCTTAAAATATTAGCATTTTCGTTGTTGATGATTTTCTCCCTATTACGAGTGTTATTAAGTGCCTCGTAATTGTGATTATTGAGAGTATAATCGCCATAATAAGGCTTCTGCTCCCGAGGGCTGAAGCTGAGCACTGTCCCCATCTTGAATATGCTGGACAGCGACACTAGCAGCTCCGAGGTCTCCACTTTGACGGTTGATCCTGCAGCAAGTATTCACGATAAGAGGCCACCTACTGAACTTCTTCAACAAATCAATGGACTATCGTTTCTTCGGCGCAGTGCCAGCCATCAAATTCTCAGAACCCTCTGCATCAGGAAACGTAAAAAGCATATGAAGTATTCTGTGTATGCCTATGGTAGTATATCCTTATCTCTGTATTAAACAGTGTTCCTAATTAAATGAAACTTTGATAAAGGAACGAAGTATATCAAACACTACCTAAACCCTCAACGACCAAATCAGCACTGCCAGCCTGAGGTCTAGAGCGCCTCTAGTCCATAATCCAGCGCCAATTGCGAGGCTCGTTCCATCGCGGTCTGGATGCAGTTTTGGCTGCTATTGGCTCACGAATATTCCTTCACGTAGCCACGACCAATCAGCGCGCGGGGTTACTATGGCAACAAGTGACGTCACGAGCCTCCATCGATCTCATGAAGAGCAGTCACAGTGCCACTACATGTTTGTGGATGAATTCATGCTAAAAAAATGTGTTTCTCTAATGAGTCATGTCAACGCACATGTAACATGTGTAACATTTAATTCAGATGAAAATAGGTCAGATTGTTTTTCCCATGATTTGATACAGAGTTGCTTGCTTTTGCTCTGGTTTGAAATGTAAGTCTAACGAAGTTACCCTCGGCGCCCTCAAATTCAAGGGGAAGTGATAAGCTTGATAGGGAACTCCCCCACTGCATCATGTCTACGTCGGGAACTCCCCCACTGCATCATGTCAACATCGGGGACTCCCCCACTGCATCATGTCAACATCGGGAACTCCCCCACTGCATCATGTCAACGTCGGGAACTTCATTCATATCTACTCAAAATTTTCCAGTTTTTGAGCTGCTGATGGACTGAATTTACAAAATATTTTCAATGAAGATATGATGAATTTACGGTCAGTCTTTGCTTTTAAATTCTTGGTTTTATATATCACCATCAAACATTCAAAGAAATGAGTGAGTCATTGTTCACAAATCCATTTGGTTATCTAGTTGACCCACAATAGGGCGAATAGATAAAAAATTAGATCAGTACTCACTGCAGTGAGTGACAGAGCGCATTTTCTCGTCCGTCCGTGACTTCACGTCACGGACGGACGGACATGATAAGCACAATAGCACCATTTTTTCCATAAATGAGAAAATGCGCTAAAAAGTGTTTCATCTCTTTGAAAAAAATACATATTTTTTCTTTTTCCAACCCAATCATCTCTGAGAGTAAAGGGCAAACAGACCTTTAATATATTTTTTTATTTATGTTAATATATACTTTTATAGCTTAATATATTAAAAAAACTTAATATATTTTTTACGATGCGCGTTCAAGCAGAGCGATCTTCCCTTCGCTCCGCTCCACGCCTCCGTGCTTCGCTTAATTGCATTTACTACCCACGCGTTCAAATTAAACTGGAAAATTTTCAACCACAAACGCACATGATTTTATTTTTACGTTCATAGCATGGGCGAATGAAAATTTGAATATCTTTTACGAATGAATAAACTTAGCGAATCTAATTAATATAAAAATAAGTATGATTCTAATGATGGAAAAAATATTAACGGTGCTTATATGTATGTAGAAAAATTGAAGCTTCTCAAGAATTGCTGAATGCCATACCTGGAAATTTATTCTTCCGATTATTTGCATCTATTTACGTACATTTAAGTTTCATTTAAGAATTTATTTTTCGTAGTAATACGTACAGTGCGGCGGTCGCTTGCATTTTTACTACTGTCCATAGCCTAACGTAGATGTGGAGGTAGTTAAATATTGGCAACAAGTCCCGTAGATTTTCCACACTCAATGACATGCCGAATAATCCCGAGTTAAATAAATCTGATATAATTTAAATTTTACGGGTATTACATAATTGAAATCTGACGGGTCTCATATAATTTAAATCTGACCGGTCTGATCAGTTAAATCTGGCGGGTCTGATGATATTTAATATTTTTACCGTGATAGTATGTTCAATATCAAACGTGCGTCTGCTTTAATGCTTCAGATCATAATAAATACAAATCTAAACCTGGTCAAGTGTTCATTTGTTTGCGTTCAACGCTTGTTAATTTTTAGTGGTTAATTATTGAAGCCGCATAGACGACTTGTCTGGACGTACAGTCAACTGGACGAGTGTCGCCTGGACGTACAGTCAACTGGACGAGTGTCACCTGGACGGACAGTCAACTGGACGAGTGTCGCCTGGACGGACAGTCAACTAGGCGAGTGTCGCCTGGACGGACAGTCAACTGGACGAGTGTCGCCTGGACGTACAGTCAACTGGACGAGTGTCGCCTGGACGGACAGTCAACTAGGCGAGTGTCGCCTGGACGGACAGTCAACTGGACGAGTGTCGCCTGGACGGACAGTCAACTGGACGAGTGTCGCCTGGACGGACAGTCAACTGGACGAGTGTCGCCTGGACGGACAGTCAACTGGACGAGTGTCGCCTGGACGGACAGTCAACTGGACGAGTGTCGCCTGGACGGACAGTCAACTGGACGAGTGTCGCCTGGACGGACAGTCA